>NW_013673109.1:0-2214 GCF_000517525.1 Limulus polyphemus | reverse complement strand
GTGTGTTGAACAATGTAGAGATAAAATTAATAAACTGTATGTGTGTGTGTGTTGAACAATGTAGAGATAAAATTAATAAACTGTATGTGTGTGTGTGTGTTGAACAATGTAGATATAACATTAATAAACTGTATGTGTGTGTGTGTTGAACAATGTAGAGATAAAATTAATAAACTGTATGTGTGTGTGTGTGTTGAACAATGTAGATATAAAATTAATAAACTGTATGTGTGTTTGTCTGTGCTGTTTGAGAGACATAGTTAGTAAGAGAGCATATGTGTTTTTGTGTGTATGTCAAACAATCTAAATATTAAATTAGTAAAGTGTACCGTCTAGTTTTCTGTAGATTAATGCAACTTCAACCAGAGTTTATTCTCAATCCAACACTTGAAAGTACATGAACCTGGCTTTTGATCCCTTCACCGGTTCAATGAGTCGAGATGATCTGATTTTATTCTCCATTGAGACCGGTTTAAATCTTGAAATATGGAGACGGAGTTTCGAATGAAACGAAACAAGTATACGCGTGGTTAATATTAAATGCCATAAGCCCGAATATTAAATCATGTATAAGCAATTTTCATATAATAGAAAATGTTCATTTTTGTTTCTTTATAGCTTACCGTGAATGGTTAATGTCGAATCGCAGCCAAGAATCTCACCATTAATCTGATACGTACAGATTCTGCTATTTTGAGTTTTATTCCATTCCATGAACTTTAATTATCAAGACGTGGAAGTTTTATAAAACACATTTTTGATAGCCAATACAAAAGAGAGACAGAGAATTAAAGCATTTCTATCTACGACAGCTCATAATATTTTATCTTTCCCGACTGGTTTCTATTCCACTTATTCTTTTTTTTTTTTAATGTTCATTTGTTGACCAGACACGCCTCATGTGAAACATTTTTTTTTATCAGTTATTTAGTTGAACAACCGTTTCGTTATCACGTATCCGTTTCATCAGACGTTTGAAAATGTGTCATAAATGGGGTATTTTATAATTAATAAAACAACTTTGTCAGTCAGTTGTGTATACCTAACCGACGATGAAGGTCCATGATGGTCTGAAGATTTATTAACTCACTCAAATGCCGCTTTGACGTTGGATACAAGTTTGATTGATAAAAGAATCTTTTAAACACGAAGTGAGACAAATGTACTGTTGCTGAATATTCATTCATTCGTTTGTTACGTGCCAATCCAGCGATCTTGAACGAATATGGGGGTGGCTGGGTAGGGGGGTGACACCGAAGCACCAGGTTTTTCTCAACTTCATCTTTTATTCTTAACACACGCTTCCAGAGCCTTATCCAAGACTGACTCAATATATCCTTATAAGGCCAATTTGTCAGAAAACGAGTCTTACCCTGACCTGTTAATGTAGACCTAATGAATAATGTAGGACCTGATTTTGAATCCGAAATGGACAAATTAAAAGTGTTGTGGGAAAAAAAAACATCTGACGTTTACGTGGAAAGACTTGACTCTTCAGTAAAACATCCAACAACAGAAAAGGTTACGAAAACAATAGTTTGTAAGTTACTCTAATCTTTGATTTGTGCTTCGTAGCTAATGTATTGTATTTTTCAGCCAGTCAAGAAAGATTATTTAAACAATTTAACAAACGAGCTAGCCTACCTAATTAGAGTTAGCTGCCTGTTTATAAGACTTGACCTATATGACCTCTACCCTCACTTTACCCAACACTCCTCTTCCCTTCTTCATTAAAATATTTTTGGACCCAAAATGTTTCTCTTTTTTTTTGTGTGACAATTTCTAGTATTTAATCTAGCACCTATATGATCATTTTCTTCCTACATACAAGACTTTATCTTCCCTCACCAACCAACTCGCTGCATATCCCTACATACAAGGCTTTATCTTCCCTGCCAACCATCTCGCTGCACATCCTTACATACAAGGCTTTATCTTCCCTCGCCAACCAACTCGCTGCACATCCTTACATACAAGACTTTATCTTCCCTCGCCAACCAACTCGCTACATATCCTTACATACAAGGCTTTATCTTCCCTCGCCAACCAACTCGCTACATATCCTTACATACAAGGCTTTATCTTCCCTCGCCAACCATCTCGCTGCACATCCTTACATACAAGACTTTATCTTCCCTGCCAACCATCTCGCTGCACATCCTTACATACAAGGCTTTATCTTCCCTCGCCAACCAACTCGCTGCATATCCTTAC
>NW_013673108.1:34880-39423 GCF_000517525.1 Limulus polyphemus | reverse complement strand
AAATTCTGTACATTTATTTAAGTTATTGTTAATTATCTATTGGTTTAATGTAAGTGGCTATTGTTTGAGACGAACAATACTAAAGAAGGGGCAGTGTTACGACAGCGGAAGTCACGTGACCCTAGTAACACGTCATGATATTCTCGAAGGTTCTTGAATGCTCGAGTGTTTACTAGATGTGCGGTATTCTTGTATATAAGATCGCCAAGAAGTGACGGCAACAATGGAATTGAGTTGCAGACAGAGGTAGAGACGGACAATTGAGTCAAGTGTGTGAATCGTTTGTTGTGAATTATAGCATTTGTTTAGGTTATAGCGTGACCGTGGAAATTAAGTGTATTGCAAAGTTGTATTAAGAAAGAATAAACTAGTTTTATTTAAGAAAGGATTTGTATCGCTAAAGTTTCTTCGGAAAGAATTTTTACAGAAAATTAACAAACGAACACAGAGGCGTAACACTACTATCGTTATAAATAACATATTCAATTGAACTAAACGATGCATGCCTATTTAAATATATTTACACATGGCTCGTGTATATTACATATATATTATTCATACCTTTGGTGTATAGGAAGCAAGCAGATTTTGACATCAAGTTATGGGGTAAAAAAGTGCGTCTTATACCCCGAAAAATACGGTAATTATATAATAGGATTGTACACTACTACTGTGCAGTGGCACTTACTTTACATGACTTCAAAGATGAAGTCTTACCAGCTTTACACCCATTAATTGGTATCTCGATAGCAACAAATGTGTGCCATACCTAAAATTTCTTTGAAACTGAAATATCTATTTCTCAGAATATGTCATACATATAAATCTGTATGCATGGAACAGTCAGTACATAAATTCCCTCCTGGACTCGTAGCAAAAGACAAAAGGTGGAGAGTTTTGCCAGTGGGTTGCAAACAACTTTGATTATAGTTAAGACACAATTTCTAGCCAGGATAAACTCGTAATGAGTGTGTTTTTATAGCAAAGCCACATCAGGCTATCTACTGTGTTGACCGAGGAGAATCGAACTCCTGATTTTAGCATTGTAAATCCATATACTTAATGCTGTCCCACTGGGGTGTTATTGAGTCATGGTCGATCTCTGCTAGGACTTCAACTGCCACAGTTTACTGAAGGAATATTCTGTGGTGGCTGTTGGAGCTGGGTGGACAAGATATAACTCACTTGAGAGATTATTTTATTCATCTTGGTAGACGTGATGCACTTGATGATTTCTGGAATCACAGATTCATTATTTAGATCATGAAGACTCGAGTATTTGGAGCAGGGATTCTAGACGAAAAGCATTAAAATTACTTCTGAAGTGTGAGAGAACACGCTGCAATGACTCACACTGCACTTAATATCCTTTCTAGGTATCTAAAAGATTATATTTGTATGCTATTAACATTGAAAGACTATTTGATGCAATACACTTCTCAAGATCTAACATTGCATCATCCAGTGTGTCATACCAAATGCTCTGACATATGTTATCTGGAGACTTAAAGTGATGGAGCTCACATAGCAGAAATGATCGAGATGATCTGGACTGGCATGGAACTATGATTCCTCTTGCCCTTGTATTTCAGTTTCAACTGCCGGATTTACCCACATATCATGGATCATTGCTTCTGAAATCATTACTCTCAGATTCTTGATTGTGAGTTGTGTTAGTTCAGCTTTTTGTCTGGCTGACATGTTTGTTGCTTGTAAAGCTGTGCTCAGTTGGTTGATCAACTCAAAAATGGCGATACTCATGGTAAATTCGAACCTGATGATAGAGTCAATGAACCCACTAGCACAATACTGCACATCCCGGTCATATTATCGATCCTTTATGGTAATCAGTGTTTCACGAATAGTTTGTGGTTGACTTAGCTATAGACTGACTGTGTATTTGTGGTGTTCAATTGTATATACCACTTTCCAGTTCCATAATACCTCTATCAGCTGAGCATCCAACAACACAAGAAATAGTAGCTATGGTATAAGATTATGAAACCGATTTCCAAGCAAGTATTAAAATATTCCACAATAAAAGAGTTTACCCAGGAAATTTACAAGGATTGTGTGATAGGGATAATAAGTCAAGCATTCCTTTTAGTGTATAAATAAATAAGGTGGCACATTTCGAACAAATAAGCAGAATCTTTACTTAAACAATAAAAAGAAGACTAGCTAATGTACCCACAATAGATGAGTTGACAGTTCTTTCTCCATTTAGTTGGTAAAGTCTTGTTGCCTCCTTTCTCTAGATAATGCACCAATATTAAATACTTAGAACTTCCAGAAAAAAGCAGTTCGTTCCTATTGGTCAACCAATGAACAACTGAACTAAAAAAGTACACTCTGATCCAAAATAAGAACCCACTTTTGTTTCTCCACCTCATGGCTTATGTTCCTTGACAACATTGGCCATGAGCATAATAATCAAGCCATCCAAGGATATTTCAGTACTAACCTGTTCAACCTGGATTCTACATACAATATTGAAATATCCCTGCAGGCAAAGGAGACATCACATCACCTACTAGAAAACAAAGGGAGAAGAAACTAGAACAAAGATTATGTTAGCATCTGTCTGGACCACATGTTTCTACCATGACAGTGTGGAAACTAAATTATTAATAATTTTAAAGATTTCTATGTTACTATAGAAGGTAGAAAAACACTGATAAGCCAGCAACTCACACTTTTCCTCCCTGCTCTTGTCTTTCCTTCCTCTCTTGTCTGTCCTCAGGCTGCAATTAAAATTAACTTTAGAACCAATTGTCCTAAAACACGTAATATGGTCCATAAGCATGTTAACTTTACCCTATAACTAGAAAACTTGCACATCTCACAGACAGCAGAAAATTATTTAACAACGAATTACAACCAGTACATAATATAAGCTTTTAACAAAGAATGACATCATTTGAAATCTTAATTACGATTTTTCTAAATATACTGAGGAAATTGTGAACAGATTTAAAAACAAACTTCTAATTGAATGTTATGACGTGATGCATGATAAAAACACTTTAAAATGAACGTGCACTTAATAATATGAAACTATCAATGATTAAAATGTAATATACATTTTAAGCAAGATAAGGGTAACTGCTCATAACTACAAAAATTAAGAAAAGAAAGGAAAGGGTAAACAAAGTGCAGAAGTACACTGTCAACTTTAGGAGGGGACAAATTAATCACAAAGAATAAAAAAGGAAAATAAATTTCAAAAACCTCTAACGTCAATAAACGAATTTAAATATTATCTTTAATAATGATTTCTGCTTGTACTGTACTGGTTCCTTTCACAAAAAAAGGACAGCACAGCACAATAGTAAAAAGTGATAGATCTGGTTATGTTAGATGACAGCAAATTTTTGTTTTAAACGATGAACTGGAGTCTCTTCTTCAAGGACAAACTTCTCCCTTGGGGGAAGCATTTAAAAATAGTTTACCATGGAAACGCAATGCTGGTTTTGTGGCATTAAGCTAAGACATTTTTTTTGCCATATATCATGATTCATAATACCTATAGACTTCGTTTAGGCGACTATATACATTTTATGGTGTGAGCTTTTGATTGGTGATGCGACCCTGACTATCAGAGGTCAAAGTCATTGATAAATTTGACGATCATTGTTGTGAAATGGAATGTAATTTTTAGCTATAGTTTTATCTGTAGTCAGTATATTAAACTAATTTTTGTTTGAAAGTGCGGTTTCTCAGCTTTATAACAATACCATATTTATCAACATAGATTCCAATTAACAGGTTAAATTTGTCCTTAACTCATTGTTCATTCTCTTAATCTATCAAGAGAAGGTTTACACTAAATATGGTGGAACTCATTAATGAGTTCATTTCCAGTGGTGACAGTAAGGGTAGAAACGTGTTTTCACTCATCGAGTAAATAAGACTTTGACACTCTAATGTGTAATGTAGCAGCATTGTATCAATCTGATTGATCTTCACATAATGTCGCACTATTTAAAAGCATTACTTTAAGTATCAATCCATTATCCATCACAGGCACTTAGTATATTAGATTCCCGTATCATAGTTATGCAAATACTTCAGGAGTTAACTGAATTTATAACACAGAAAGTTTACGATAAAAGGTTCTTTGATTAACAAGTATCAATGTTTGTGGAATTTGATCACAATATAAACCACTGTTCATGGTTACATTTGTAAACCCACTATTCCAGTCCTTTCCGTCAAACTGTTTGATATACTTCATTCTTTTAATCACTTTAATACTGTTACGTCTCCGTTTGTTAATTAACTTTCCGTAACTTCGTTCCGACGAAACTTAAGCGACACAAGTTCTTTACTTAATAAAACTGGTTTATTCTTTCCGAATACAACTTTACCGATACACTTATTCTCAACAGTCGCGTTATAACAAACTATAATAACGAACGAACGTTAACTACAACAATACGTCTGTCTCTGACTGCAGTTCAATTACTCACTATCTACACACACATTACCTTTTCTCACCGCGTCACGTTTTCCCCTCTTATATATATACCAGCCTACCCTA
>NW_013673108.1:33009-34244 GCF_000517525.1 Limulus polyphemus | reverse complement strand
TTAATTTTACAGAACATATCTTCTTCCGTACTGGCTTCTGCTTCACGTGAGGTTCATATGCTCCATCAGGAATTGTCCTATCATTGGTAATGGTCATCTCAGTGGTAGTAACTTCATCAACGGCTTCACTGTTTCCCTTCTCAAAGCCGAGTAGCGTTTCTTCTTCGACAGTGGCCTTTCCAGGTGACATGTCTTCAGTGGCATCTTTTGTTCCGTTGTTCACTTCATTCCAACTGAAATGTCCTGGACTGTGATAACTCCAAAGCCTGTTGGCATGCACCACCTTTGGCTTACCTCGCCGACCACATTTTATCCAGAAAGTCACGTCTGAGAGATGATCCACTATGTCATATGGGCCTTCCCATGGAACTTAGGAGACTTCCCTTTGGTCTTCTTGGGATTATAAAACCATACCTTGTCTCTTGGTACAAAACTAACTTCAGTAGATCTCTTAGCATAAGATAACTTCATCTAATCGGCAGACATTTTCAAGTTTGAATGCACTTGATGGTGGATATCATCCATCCTTTCAAATAACACTTTCACAAACTCTGACACATTCTCAGGCAACTCTTCATAAGGTGGGCGTCCTGTTAACAGATCCACTGGCAACCGAAGTTCCCGACCAAACATCAACTTTGCTGGAGTTTATCCAGTGGTTTCATACTCTGCTGTCCTATAGGCCATCAACAGTGGAGGGAGTAAGACATCCCAGTCATCTTGACGGCTATTACAAAACTTTGCCAATTTCTGTCCCAGTGTCCTATTGTACTTTTCTACCATCCCATCAGACTGTGGGTGAAGTGGCGTTGTCCTGGTCTTTCGTATGCCAAACAACTTGCAGCATTCATGGAACACAGCTGATTCAAAGTTACGGCCTTGATCTGAATGCACTTCGTATGGCATACCAAATCTGAAGAAGAAATCACTAATAGCCAAAGCTACTGTTGTAGCTTCCTGATTTAGTATTGCATATGTCTCAGGCCACTTTCTGAAATAATACATCACCACACAAATGTACTTGTTTCCAGCACGAGTTTGAGGCAAAGGACCAGCAATGTCAATGGCTACTATTTCCATTGGTGTGCCAACTTGACATAACTTCATTGGAGCATGTCCCTTATGCTTGGGTCCCCTTTTAGCACAACATGTACTACATGTTCTGCACCATTCTTCCACATCTTGTCACATACCTATCCAGTAAAATCTCTGTCGTAGGTGAATCAAGGTCTTCT
>NW_013673108.1:31203-32015 GCF_000517525.1 Limulus polyphemus | reverse complement strand
AATTTACTGATGTTTTCCATTTGTACCTCTTGCCATTGTTGTTGATTTTCCTATAGTTGCTGCTGACTTTCCTGCAACTGTTGGAGACTTTCTTCCTGTTTCCTTTCTTGTTCCAGTTGCTACTGCTGTAATCTCTCTTCTTGTTTCTTTTCTCGTTCTTCTTGTTTCTTTTCTTTTTCCTCCAACAACTGTTGTTATCTCTCTTCTTGTTTCTTTTCTCGTTCTTCTTGTTTCTTTTCTTTTTCCTCCAACAACTGTTGTAATCTCTCTTCTTGTTTCTTTTCTCGTTCTTCTTTTTTTATTTTATTTTTCCTCCAACAACTGTTGTAATCTCTCTTCTTGTTTCTTTTCTCGTTCTTCTTGTTTATTTTCTTTTCCTCCAACAACTGTTGTAATCTTTCTTCTTGTTTCTTTTCTTTTTCCTCCAACAACTGCTGTAATTTCTCTTGTTTATTTTGCTGTTCGAGCTGCCATTGTTGCAGGTTTTCTTGCAACTGCTGTTGCCTCTCTTCTTTTTTCATTTCTTTTTGCTCTAACAACTTTTGTAATTTCTCTTCTCGTTCTTGTTTCTTTTCTTGTTTCTTTTCACGTTCTTCTTGTTTCTTTTCTTTTTCCTCCAACAACTGTTGTAATCTCTCTTCTTGTTTCTTTTCTCGTTCTTCTTGTTTCTTTTCTTTTTCCTCCAACAACTGTTGTAATCTCTCTTCTTGTTTCTTTTCTCGTTCTTCTTGTTTCTTTTCTTTTTCCTCCAACAACTGTTGTAATCTCTCTTCTTGTTTCTTTTCTCGTTCTTCTTGTTTATTTTCTTTTTC
>NW_013673108.1:17548-30642 GCF_000517525.1 Limulus polyphemus | reverse complement strand
CATGATAGTTCTAGAAACGTTGCGTCATAGTAGTCATGTGACTCGCTGACGCAACAATATTTAGGTCCTCCACCAACAGAAAAAGTGATTCGTTACTGGCGCGAACAAGAAGAATTGAAAATGATTAAAAGTGGTAAACGCAATTTCCGAGGGAAAAAAACAAAATGGCAAGATCTTGAAAATAAACTGTACGAACGGGTTGTGGATCAGAGAAGGCAAGGACCATCCGTTTCTACAAATATGATAATTTTTAAAGCAAAGAGGATTGCATGTGATAATAGTTTAGAAGATTTTACTGGTCATACATCGTGGTGTTATCGGTTCATGAAACGCAAAGGCCTAGGTCTGCATGTGAGTGAAGAATTCGTGGAAAAAAGTAAGAAGTGATTAAGTTATTTAAGAAATGTGGTATCAGTAACGCATTGGATAGGACCGAGGATGACATTCTCTTTGACCATAATATTGGATCCAATGATTTCTTTCCAAGCGACAGTGAAAGCAATGAAGATTTTGTAGGTTTTGAGCCAAACTAAATGATAGTGAAGCTTTTTTTGATTTACGGTATTTTCTTATTTTGATGTTTTAAGCTCTTTTGTGTTTAGAACAATATATTCTAATTTTTAAAGTATCAAATTGAATTTTTGTTCAATATAAATCTTTCAAATGCGACTGTAGCTTTTTTTCCACAAACTTTGTCTTCTGAAAAATACGGTATATCTAGAAACAAATAAGACAATGTATAGCACTGTGATAAGTTGTACGAACTTGGCTTTCGATCAGCAACTGTACCTAAACAGGATAATCACCCAGCATTTGAAAATGTACTTCTACCTGGACGACTTCCATCAGCTCATGTACTTCCTTGGTGCTGGCTGCAAACTAATAGAAGGAAGGGGCCTTGAAAAATTCTGGGCAGCTGAAAGTCTCTCCCAAAGATGATGGAAGGGCTTGCTTCTTAACAAATGTAGCGTTGCATCTCATATTAATTCAGTTAAAGAAGGATGGAGCTTTTCATGATAAGCTAGATGACACAGACACAGAAAATATAGACATTCAGTTTTCCTTTGAGCTGCAAGAAGAACAGAATGAAATTGATGATAATATTGGTGGTATCACACATATTGCCTGATAGCGATTTATGGCAAGAGATCATGGGCACAGATATGTGATTAAGATTATAAGGTCTGTACAAGAATCTTTTGGAGCAAACATTTTGCTTAATGATCTGACTGTCAATGAACTCTTAAGTAATCTTTACCAATAGGTATATGAATTGAAAAATGATCGCAAAATTGTGAGTGATGTTCATGAGGTTAGTATCAATCATGAGATTGTTTATCAGGGCTGAAAGAACTGGTAGGTGGAAACTTAACCTCATAGCTGCCACACTTTGCAGCTGCAGCACATGATAATTTTACAAAGTGTTGTCGCCTTTATCTCTAGGACTCTCAAACCTATGCTCATATCTGGAGGACCTCGTGCATGATGGATGGTTTACTGTGCAAAGGAATGAAAAACTGTTCTGGAGAGTAATATGATCTGATGTAGTCATTGAAGCCAACTAATGCGGGCTGAGTAAACAAAAGGTGATCTCATAAACATCACTCACAAGGACTCAGCTAGGACAAAATGGCTTCTAACTCACCTATTATAGCACAGTATGCACGTGCACTACAGTCTATGACAGACACACAGATTCCGCAACACAGAGAGGTTCGTCCAAAGAACATAAAAGCAGGACTTGGGAGAAATGCATAAGTTCACAACCTTTCTCAAGAGTCATAATCGCTTCCTTGTAGAAGAATAGCTGAGAAAAGTCGCCACAGGACTGATTGTCAATGACCATATCAACATTGATGATGCCTTACAAATACGCCAAAAATACAGGGAAATTTATATAACCAAATGTTTGGTGATTTAAAATTAAAGAAATCAGAACAAGCAACAAGTTTTTTGTCATGCAAAAGGTATTCAAAATTTGCGACGACGAATTATGCATGTCTTCAGAAGAATGATACTATAATTTACTCTCCACTACTTACATGAGTGGACCACAAGATTAAAGTGTTTTTGTATATAAACTTGCAACAGTATCTCTGGCGCTCTTTCAAGAGGATGACAGAATGAGGAAGTATCAAAAGTCACAACCCACAAAGTATATACTTTAAATGAATAATGATACTGTGGGTCAAGAAGCTAAAGATTCTGTTGTCACAGGGTTTGAGGGATGTGTTCTGTTGCACCATATTCCCTGGCCAACGATTGGGACTATGAATTCTGTGTGTGACTCCTATGTGTCTGGTGTTTTGCATTACAGAACACATGGAATTCCCTTATGGGTGAACTTTGATGTCTATGATTCAATAGCCAAGGTCCCAAAACAAATTGTCATCAACTACAGCAAGCACTGTTTTCTGGAAACAATATGTTATTTCTCTCAAGCAACCTTAACAAATAATATTTCACCAAACTACTGGCAACATACCTAACAGAAGCTGGAGTTGAAGTGGGTCATTCCGGTGATGAAGGAGATGCTGATGTAGTGATGAACCTAAAGAATTGTGATTGTCATTGCAGATGATGCAAATATTTTGATCTTGCTACTCCACCATATAAACTGTCCTGCTGATATGCTCTTACAGACAAAGTATCAAACGATTTTCATCAAAGTTACCAAAGAGGTCATATGGAGAGAATTGTATGCGTGTCTACGGTTTGCTCATGCTGTGTCAGGAAGTGATACAACATAAACTCTGTAAGGCATGGATAAAGTCAAACAACTTAAAGTACTTCAATGATCACAAAAGTAGCTAGTAAATGTTCTGATATAGCTGTTAGTATTGCTCGAATGTTAAATTTAGTTATTTTTAGAAGTGATAGTTTATTGCAAGTTTATTTACATCACTGTCTACAAATCATATGTTATGTAGTTCAGTTGCTGTGAATTTGTGATTGTTGTATTATTGCATTATAATATCTCATAGGGTGTAGAACATCCTAGGCCTCTGTCAAGCTATAAATATGCATACAAAATGTAGTTCGACTTAGTTAGATATAGATAAATAGATAGTTAGATGTAAACTGTGATTGTGAGTTTAGTCATAAAGTTGGTATGGTGGCGGTTTTTGAAAGTAAATTATCACAGATTGTATTGTAATAACAGAGTAGAAGAGTAATTTGTCTTGTCAGTAACTTAACCAGTTTACACTAGGTGCTTTTGTATTGTTGGCGATAAATTTCAACAATAAACAAAAAGCTCCAAGTCCACTTGTTTTAATATATTATTTTATATACAAATGTTTGTTACACAGTTAATTATCACAGTTGTATCCAGAGCTTTAAATAATCGTCTCTTTTTCGTCAACGTCCACACAGGCTGGATCAGTTACTTTAGAATACAACTGAAAAGACAAATTATTCTTCTCTGTTCTGTTATTACAATAAAATGGGTGATAATTTCACTTCGTTAGACTGTTGGTCCCCACAGTTGTAGCCTAAGCTTTAAATAATTGTCCATTTTCGTCAAATTCCACACAGGTAATCTGGCCCATGCATACATAAAAACCTGACAATACCAAAGGAAGAAATACACAATGTTGGAGAAAGTTTGTGCATATCTTGCATAGTGGTGGATCTCTCCAAAATATGTGCATGTTGAGAACATGCCATCAAAAGCACTGTCTTTGGGTACATCACCAGGTCAGTATGTGGCGTCACTTATAAAATGAGCTCAATAAGAAGGGATACAGGTATAATTTGAAAGATGGCTCAGCTTTCCTTATTATCATTGACAAGGTGCCAGTACCTTCACAAGTGCTGATTTATGTCAGCTGTTCTTACAAGAAAAACTAGCGATTATGTGCCTCCTGTAACTGCTTCGAGAAGTAAATTGCCTATAGTATTCATTGTAATTGTGAATGACAATGTGAAAACAATTCACCCATGTTTGACACAGTGGAAATGGATGAACCAGTATAAAAATGAAAAATTATGCGAGAACATTTACACAGGCATGTGCAGTTATAGACATTGCAATTTTTAGGTCTTAAGTGGTGCACAACAAGCTAATGTATTGTTTACTGTGAGCTTTGACCTTTTTCTTATGTTTATCATTTCAAATCTACACGTTGTTCCTGATAAGAAATCTCTTGAAAGTTCACCGATAGATAATCAGTTAATGTTAAGCCTAACGTATGAAAACTTTTAGATATTTATATCAAAATGTCAATGGACCTTATAGTACTTCTTAATACAAATGTGACATGTTATTATATTTTTTACATTTTTATTTTTTGATTGAAGTTAATATGGAAACTAAAGAAAAGGCGTTTTCTGATAAACATCTTACTTTATATAGATTAGTTGAATCTTCATATTTGTTTTTAATGATAAATATTATAAATATCTGGTATTATAAACATACTGACGTCTGCCTCACCCTGTAAATCATGATCATCATCTTGATGTGGTGTAGGCTCAACTCTTTTGATGAGGAATGCGTCGAGAGTTGTTTGCTATTTCTGCTGCAATGCAATGCATGACATCATGTAGTCCTTGTACTTTTCAGGCTGCGTTCACGGTTGGGATCATTAGCACTAAGGATTTGCACCACTTCTTCTACGAGGGCAAAGAATTGGAATAAGTGGTTGGCAACTCAACTGAACTTGCATGGGTGGTGTTTCAATAACATCTTCCTCTTCTGTAGCTTGCTCTTGTTCCGACATTACCAGATCCTCATTCGACATATCTTCTCCATGAGACTTTAATAACTCAACCATAACATCTTTCTTGCAAGTGCAACAATATCTTGGTGAATTTTCCCAGCACTTTCTGCTTAAGGAACCCAGTAAAGTCGTTGGTACACTGTAGCCATATGTTCTTCCACACACCATTCATAGTTGACTCTTTCGCTTCATCCCACAACTTGGTAATATTGTGTATCACATCCATAATGTTATATTTCTTCCAGAAATCACGAACTGTAGGCTTATCCTCTCCAACAGTAGCTTTAATAAATTGTTTCAGAATCCTCCGTAAGTAATCTCTCTTGAAATTGGAGATAACACCTTGATTCATTGGCTGGAACAATGCAGTTGTGTTCTTGGGGATGTTCTTAACTCTTACATTATCAGAAAGATCATTCAAGTTCACCAGGTAGCTTGGTGCATTGGCACACTACTTTTCAACAGCAGGGCAGAAGAAATTGATGAACCAGTCTTGAAAAATACTTATAGTCATCCAAAGCTTTTTATTTGAGCGCCAAATCATTGGTAAATTAGGCTTGGCATATTCCTTGCCAGAGCCCTTGGAGTTTCGAAACTGTACACTAGTAAGGGCTTTAATTTAAAATCTCCAGCAGCATTGACACCCGCAAACAGAGACAGATGATCTTTCAGATCCTTGAACCCTAATGTAGAATTCTCTTCTCTAAAAATAATATGTTCTATCTGGCACACGTTTACAGAATAGCCCCATTTCATCCACATTAAACACTTGTTCTGGACTGTAACCCCTTCATCAATAATTTTCTTGAGTTCACTAGGGTATCTTCATGCAACTTCTACATCAGCACTGGCAGCCTCACCACTTAGTTTTATGTTGTGCCAGTTAAAGCACTTCCTGAACCTATAAAACCTCCCCTTTCTTGCCACGAAGGGTTTTTCTTCAGAATTACCACTACCACTTTGTTCAGTCACCAAATCATCATACAAGTTTTTTGCCTTAGCTTGTACAACCATTGTGTTTAATGGCGCATTACGTTGGATCTGGTCCTAAATCCACACGCTCAGGAGTCTCCATATTAAGCATCACTTCACTTCTATGAAAATACAATGTACGAGGTATAGCTACTTTAACACTTGCCTTGATTTTTTCTTTACTATCGTGTATTATTCCCACTGTAGAGGAAGCAAGTTTTAGCAATAGAGCTAAGTTTCTCTCTGGCATTAAACCTCCTCAAAACATCAAGTTTCACACACGAAGTAATTCCTTCCTGTGTTCTGTTGGGTGAACTACTTGCTCTTCGCCTCTTTCCAGACATCTTGAATAAGGGTGGTACACTGCAGAGTCTTGAAAAACGATGCAAAGAACAGCTGCTTGACTGTATGACGATCGTAACAGAAGCGTTTGCTAATATGAACAAAACACACAACTTACGCTTAGAGATATCACCAATAAAAAAACCCACACCTTAAAACATTCTGTTAAATATTCCAAACACATCAATGTATTGCCATGTTAATCAGTTTTGAAAAGGTTACTCAAGGGAGAATTTTTTATCTTGCAAGAGAGGATCCTAAATACCCGTTTTAAACTAAAATTCGTATATTATCTAAAATTTCCCGGTCTGGCAAAGATCAGATCAATTGCTACTGGACTACAAAAGTCCCTTTACTGGCAAATATATATATATATATATATATAAGAAGAAATATATGGATACTCTTTTACTGGATCTTCCTGAAAAATGAAAAGCTATCTTTTCTCTTCTTCTGTTTGTTGAATTTCATGTAAAGATAATCAAGGGTTGTCTGTACTAGCCATCCCTAATTTTGAAGTGATAGACCAGAGGGAAAGCAGTTAGTCAATACTGCCAACTCTCGGGTTACTCTTTCCAACTGATAGTAAGATTGATAATCACATTATAACGTCCCCACGGGGACTGAAAGCGGGAGCATGTTCGGTAACAGGATCAAAGCCTGTGACCTGCATATTGTGAGTTGAGACCCCTAATAAAAAAAGAATAGAAACAAACCACAATGAGTATTTTAAAACTTTTAGGCCTCTAACCCTTGCATACTCTCATGAATAATGGATGCAGAAGGCACTCTCGCATTACTAAAGTAAAAATGATTACTGTAAAAATAAAAGCATTATAGTCGTATCTCCTGCAAACCCTTGTATGTGTAGAAGGCAAAACACATAGTTTACAGTTACTATATACAAAATTTACGGCTTTTCCAGAGCCAGTTAAGAGTTTCACTTCCTGTCACCTTAATCCAGCCAACAAATCTGTGACATCAACCAAATTATTATTAGATTATCCTTCAGCATTCTCTGGAGCTTCCTCGAACACCAGTTAGCTGAAGAAATAGGGCACTGGCTAGTTGAGGAAAAGAGAGAGTAGTCAATGTCAAGTCTTGGCCTTAGATACTGAAAGGTGAAGGCTGTCCATCTGAGTGGGTAGTTTAAAGGGGTTTATAAGGCTCATCTACACCCTTGTGTGAGGTACTGGTCAAACAAATCCCCACAGGCTTAATATGTTCTCACGCCCATCCTCGTCTGTAGAATATATGTCTGAGGAAGTAAAGGACTTCCCAATTTTCTAACTTCCTCAGGTCTCTATCGCCATGTTGCCCACTTCTGTCCCTAGTGGTCAACTGGAATGCATGACATACTCACTGACTCAGCTTCTGTCATAAACTACTGTTTGGTTGTCATCCAGTAGGAAGGAATGAGAGTGAAGACTTTTAAGATCCTACACTGAAACAGCACCTTTTCTCTTTCTCTAACTCATTGGTCTCCTCCTCAAATTCGTGGTCAAACATAGTGCACCAAGAGTTATTTTGTAATATATGGGTGCAGCTTATCAGTATGCTTCACATTCTTTTGCGTTCCTTGCACCTGCTGTATCTCATACATTAAAGGATCAACTCATTGGAATACCAGATATGGATCAGTCAGTCCAGAGCCCAGTTACTTCCATGCTGCTGACATATACCTCAACCATACCTAATCACTGCATTCAAATGTCCATTCCTTTACCATACTGTCCTTGGGTAGTACAAATTGTACAGTATTCGCACAAGCTTTGAACATCTTGGTTAATTCGTGGCCAGAAGAACCACTGTCAGATGTTAACACAAGTGTGTTACACTTTGTTGCCCCTCCAGACTTAGTGTTTTATTAAGTAATAAGTATCTCTTGCTACAGGGTTCTAGGAGCCACTAGCTACTTCACGGCCAGAGCATCCCACCTCTTTGACCACCTCAATGGTACATCCCATCTTTTTGCATTCGTAACTGCCCATACAAGTACCATAGATTGTATGTGTTCGTGATATTCTCCTCCACTAGTGTTGGAAAGTTTTATCCTTGTTGGACCACAAAGATCTCATTACAGAGCTCCAGTAGAGTCGTCTGCTTTATGGCTTCTTATTGCTATAAGTCAAACAGTGATGATTTTATCTCCCACACGCTTTCCAGGATCAGAACATTTCACAAATAGACAGGGTCTTACCATGTGGCGAGATAGACTATCCACATATCCATATTAAAGGCCTGGGCAATGAACTATGACAAACTCATATATTTACAATGTTATTCTATGTACTATCATCCCCTATGGATTTTTGAAGATTACGAACTACTTCAGTAAAACATAGGCCGAATGGTGAACCTTCTACCATATACATAATGGGGGGGGGGGAGTATTTTATGAAGATACCACAATGAACAATTCTTTCTGTGTTGTGTAGTATCTGCATTTGAAAATCATGAGCAAGCGACTAGCATACACAATCACACATTCAACTCCGTTCTGCATCTGCAACAGTGCTTATCTGATTTCTCTGTCACTAGCATCAATGTGTCTAGGAGAAACTCACAGCCCTGACGGGAATAGGCTAGCACTAGAGCATCCATTAAAGCATGCTTTTGGAATCAGAACACTTAGGGGTAGACCTCACTAAAACTAAATTACACTTCCACTTGCCTAAGGGCAAACAATGGTGATGTTATCATTTCCACATTGGCCACAAATCGTTGATAATACAACATGAAACCAAGAAAACTCAAAATTCTTGTTTGATCACAAGTCACAGCGAGTCATGCTTCTCAGCTTTTTTAGCTTGTTTTGTAAAAACTCCATTCCACCCAACTATGTGCCAGAATCTTCACGTCTGTTTGTATGAACGAGCATTTTCTGGGTTTCATTATCAGGCCTACCTTTTTCAAGCACTAGATAACCATTATCAGGTTCTCATACACAGCCTCAAAGTGCAGTCAAATACTTAAACATTAGTGACATAAACCAACCATCTTTTCCTTTCTTTTACAGTCTTTTGAGTGTAAGCTCCATCAGCTTCTCACAGATCAAGTTAAATGACACATAAATAATACATTTATCGTTGTAAAAGCAGGTTTAGTTTGACAAGTGTGGTTACCAGATTTGTACATTAAAGGTTGAATACAACTTGACATGTGCCTGGTCGTGTAAACAGAAATGAGATAAAGATTTGTGATAAAAAAAGAACTGTCAGAATATAAAGAAAATGAAGTTAATAATCACTAGTCATAGCTGAAGCATTGGCATTTTAGGATTGGATCTACTGCAAGAGTTATGTGCTATGGTAGTCATTGGAACAGATGAGTTAAATGTCTGTAGTCATGCTATCCCATATCATCTAAATCATGCCCAGAAACAGTAGACTGCATCACATACAGATATTACATTTTCTTTTAATGCATAAATGGTTTTCTTCAGTCTGAGTATAAGCAAGCAGGGAGAAATCTGTGAGTTACTGGCAGGATTTGCCAGAGTGTTTGTCATACCAGAAGATCTCCAGGCATGACAAGTTAAATATGTCTTCCCATGTTTTATTAAGCAGCCACTGCATAGGTTTCCCTTGGTCTACTGGTAGTAAATTGGATTCTGAGAATAGGATCCACAACCATTATTGTACATCACTGTATACTTATCACTTCCCAGTAATGTTTATGAATTTGAAGAAAGGTATGCAAAGTTCTATGTTAAACATAGGCTGGTGGATGCAGTCATATGTAATAATACGTTTCTACTACCACTACAGGTAAGGATCCTGATGTTTCAGCTTGCTTCTGACAGGTGGTGCACTGGATATAGAATGTAGGGATTTTAAATCATACCATTTGACGTTTATAATGTATCGTCTGTTTTTGGTGAACCACAGAAACGTTCATTATGTGTATGTAATGTATGTGCATAACGTCTTGGTGTTTGGCTGCATACCTCAGAGAATATTCTTGTGTATTACTGGTGGAAATGCATCAAAATGAGCTATAACTAAGTTTTGGGAGTAAATTATTTATTGTATCAAGCAAAATGTCTCAGAACCTATGAAAAGTGGGCTTGGATTAATAAATCATCGCAACAAATTTTGGTAGAACCAAGTCAAAAATACAAAAAATAGTTCATTTTATAGTAGATATTGCTCTCTCTGCAGGGGTATACTGCTGCCAGAATGCGCGGGAACACTACTTTGACACTTGAAATTGTAACTGAGTCCCCATACTTCATAATATAATACTTATATAAAAAATAAGTCATTCAGTTTACACCCAAACTTAAGTTTCTTTTATATCCAAACTCTCAGAGTGTCAGAGAACACTAGCTGTTTATTTCCCCCACGTCCACTGGTAAAGCTCTCTCAGACTGTCCAAAACATACTCTGTCACTCTCTCTCTGGAGCTAACATCAGGCACCATGTGACCACTCTGGCTCAAAACAAGGTAGGGAGCAAAAATTTAAAATGGTGAAATGATTTCGTCATATATCCCGTGGTTATTAAGACACGCAAATATGGTGTTAAAACACTTAATAAAATACAATTTAGAATTAGACTGTGTATTTAGAACTCACAAATTTTTAAAAGACTTATTAGTTACATACTATACTGATACAGTATTTATAGTTATTCATGTTAGCTGGACAAGAGGTGTTCAAAGCACTATAAAAGTTAAAGTTCTTAATACCGTAGTGTAGTAAGAAACATAGCAAATTAGTGACTTTTATGTAATACTGGTTGTTGTTCTATTTTTAATATGTTCCTTATTGTATGAGAAATGGAGTTGCATGTTTTTTCTCTGTAAAATATGTGTATTCAATTTAGTACTAATGTAAATAGTCTAAAATAATTAGTGATGTATAAATTTGCTTCATTTCGAATGTACTCATAAAACAGAAATTATGTTTTGAATATGAGATCTTTAATCTGAAAGTGACATCACACGTCTGACAAACTTTTCTACTTTACATGAACCACCAACTTAATCAGTTCACCCTAAAAATGTGTGTAAAGTAAGCCATTTCTTTCTATCTGGTGCCAAGTTTTCAAACAACTGCATTGACGTTATACCACGTTTCATCAAAGGAATTATGTTTAATCATATGTATATATATAGTTTTACAAGTTTATAGAAAGGCATCTGATTTAAGAGTATTAAAATGTAGTTTTAATACTCTTAAATCAGGTAAAGTGATATCACTTTCTTCATAGAAATCCGTACTTATACACACAGGCACCTGCAGGATAGAGCAAAGGAGACATTTGCTCTCTTCTTGGAATTTCAAAAGAAAATTAACTTAAAAACGTATTAGAAAATAATGCTATTTAAATATAAACTACGAAATTATGTGTGCATAAATAAGCCACAACCAGCCAGGACATTACATTAAAATTTCAAGACCTGCGCTCTGCGATGGCTTGTCCCCACCTGGAATAAATTTTGCGGACATGGGAATGAAATAAAGAAAATGAATACAAATTAATGCACAAAATGAACAACATTTAAACAGAATGTGTGTGCTTGCTATTATTAAACATGAGATGGTCGCTTCTGGTGACTGTTATATCTTCAGCTCAGGAGCTCAACAGTTGACTCGAGATGTCACACAGACCTAATAAATGAAAAAGATGCAAAGTCCCGGCATTCATAATCACTCAAACCAAGAGACAGAGAACATTGAGCACTTATATTTTTCACAAGTAATAATTTCCCTTCTACTTCATTGTACAAAGTCGGAATGTATGGATCAAAACCGATTAATTTCGGTCTCTTTACATAAATTTTTCCACTAATTGCTCTCTCTCTCAAAGTTCTGTTCGGTGCTAATAAGCAGAATCACTAGTTGCTACATCTCATTTCATGGTTTGGAATGGTGTTTTCAGCTAACACATGTAATATATTTTGAGTTTATCCTATCCTTATTTGGTAATCTTGCTCACTTGTTGGCATCGAACGATTTTTAATGGGTTTATTTGATTATTGGTTTTCTTTTTAGTGTAACTTTGTGTCTAACAACAAACAAAGATGCATGACAGAAAGTAAAAAAACAGAGCTCTTACACTGATAAAACACACCACAATATGCTTCAACAAACACAAATGTTCTTTGAAATCACAAACAATATCCTTTAAGAAATATAAATATAAGAATCAATCATATTATACAAGATTAAAAGCCGTTTACATTAAAACCATAGTACATTATACATAAGAAAGTCCTTTAATATCGATAACATAATGCATAAAATGAAAAAAAAATCCACTTAATGTTTCTACAAACTAGAACACTTGTATGAAACTTTGTTGAATGGACAGCAACTGCCTATTGTAGAAACACAAATGTAGAGGACGACGTTTCGAAAGTCTCCCGCCTTTCGTCTTCAGGTCAGTGTGTACATGATGTAGTCGTTCTATTCAACAGACTTACCAAGACAGATTAGAAACATAGTTTACAAATACAGTTAGATTACTAAGTGATACAGAAAATAAGATTCTCAACTTAAGTCTAAACTTCGCCATACCACCTTGCACAGTTCCAATTGTTGACATAGCTGCAACCTTAGAATTTGCTGCACAAAACTTCCCGAAACCAAAACCGAACATCACTAAACAAGAACGCAGCGCACTGAACCGTCTAAAACGAAACAACAATGTCAAGATTCTACCTGCAGACAAAGGAAACAGTATAATCATCCTAGACGTCAAAGATTACGACTCGAAGATCAAACAGTTACTAGACAAACACCAATATAAAAAGATCACCATTGACCCTACAGAAAAGACAGAGAGACTCATCAATACAACACTGAACAAACTTATGAAATAAAACTTAATCAACGAGAAGCTAGCCAAAGACTTAAGAACCAACGAAAACTTCCCCCCTCAGTTCTACAGACTATCTAAGGTACACAAACCTAACATATTGTTGCGTCAGTGAGGTCACGTGACTAGTATCACGCCACGTCTTTCTAGAAATATCCTGTTCCTTCATGAATGTCCTAACATTTACTATACATGTGTTAGTCTTGTATATATAAGACGTTCACAACGT
>NW_013673108.1:7946-16800 GCF_000517525.1 Limulus polyphemus | reverse complement strand
CAGATTTCATAGAACAACCCAGAAAGCTACACATCAGATATCAGGATATTCTGGTCAGTTTGACGTCACAAACCTATTTACAAATGTTCCAACCTCAAAAACCCTTCACATCATCAAACAACAACTGCTAAATGACAACTCTCTACCACACAAAACTGACATGAAAATAGACGCCATCATGGAACTAATGATTATTTGCCTACAATTCAACTTATTTCCAATACAACGAGGAATTCTACGAACAAACAGATGGTATAGCCAATGGCATCATCCACTCTCTCCAATCTAGCAGATGTTTTCACGGAAAACTTTGAAGAAAGAGCCCTCTCATCCACACCTATAAAACCAAGTTTCTACAGATGTTATGTTGACACTTTCGTTATTTGGCCCCACGGTCACGAAACCTTACCAGCCTTCCGAGAACATCTTAATTCTATAGACAATAGAATCCACTTCACCATCGAAATAGAGTAGTAAAACAGGGGCTTGAAAGACAACCAGGGGAGCTCAGAAACTATTGTTTCTCTTCAACCCCTACACGCGGATTTAAGGTTTAGATCTGCTGGAATGTAATTAGACTTATAGGTGAATGACTATAAATTTGAAGTTAATTTCTACCTTAGGAGGGTAACTCTGTCAAGTTATTTTGCCACGAAAGCATCTGGAGAAAGTCATGAAAATCAGACGCGACGCTTGACTCGATAGCTGCTTGCAGTGTAGAAGTACGAAAAGGCTGGAACACGTGGAATCTACGTATGTTTGTTTACTCACGTGGTGGTGACGTCGGTCGATGAGGTAGTCGGCATCGGAGAAACGAGAAGAGAGCTGAAGTGTGCAGAAAGTCCTGCTGAGCTAAGTTGATTAATGCAACATAACAATGAGTTTTAGAAATTACGGATATTAAATAATGGAAAAACCATAACATTTAGACTAACGTTTGGACTGAGATATTAACGGTTAACCTTACAAAGTTATAGGTTATAATTTCAAGAAATTACAGCTAATTAAGCTAATTACAGCTAATTACAGACAATTAAGGTTTTAACATATCGGATGCGGTCCTTTTCGGGGCCTGGGATCTATAGATCCAATAGCCCAAAAATGTTGACGTGGGGGAAACCGGAGTACCTGGAGAAAACCACTTTCACTGGACAGGTTCTGAATAAATTACCTTCCAGTACCCGCACCTGGAATGAAGTACTTGAAGATACGATAAAATTGATTATTATTTATCATATTTAACGAGGATGTGCATCTGGCCCATGAAACTGGGGTGGCCGCAGTTCAGGCGAATTCTTGTTTTTGAGTGTTCCTAACTGTGGAGCGTGTATAGTAATGAGTCACTAGTTTAATGAGGCGATCTTTTAGGGGGGGTATTTCCGATAGTGAATAAAGGTATTCGGGTGGAGTGGAGTTAGAAAGTCTATGTGCTATTTTGGTTGTTCTGTTCTGAAGACTCTGTATCCTTTTATATTGATTTTTTGTCAGATTGCAGGTTACTGCAATACCGTACTCGAAAATGGCTCTGATGTAAGCCTTGTAAATTGTGATAATAGTCTTGACGGAACAACCGTTGTTCATACCGCCAATCCGTCCTAGGTAATTAATTCTGGAGCTAGCTTTCCTGATGATATCATTGAAATGTTTACCAAAGGATAGATTATAGTTAAATGTTAGACCAAGGAACTTAATGGATGTAGAAAAGTTGATTGTCGTATTATTCAACTGAAGCTTTAGGTTTCTAAATTTATTTCTAGACTTCTTGATTCTTCTGCGGAAAGCGATGGCTTGTGTTTTAGTAGGGTTGAGGGCAACATCCCATTTGTTGCACCATTTTGAAACTGTATTCAGTCAGACTTGGACTCTGGAAATTGCGAGTTGCTAGATGTACTCCAAATAGCAATATTGTCGGCATATTGAGAATTTAGTGTATACGTTAACGCAGGGAAGGGTATGTCCATGACATATATGTTATACACCGGCTACTAGTTTAAACGGGTGAGATATTGAATCGTTAATCTTGACTTTCGTGGTACGATTGGTGAGAAAACCTGAGATCCACCGTATTATTGGGATTGTAATATCAATATGTAATTTGTATCTTCAACCGTTGTGCCAAACGGAGTCAAAAGCTTTCTGAACATCGAGGAAGGTGGCAATGGTGGTTTATCTTTTATTAACACCCTGGTATATTGAGTCTGTTAGTCTAACTAGATGATCTGAGGTTTGTCTGTTTCTTCTGCCTGCATTTTGGTTATTATTCAAAATCTTATTGGTTTCGAGGTAAGAGTTGAATCTACTGGTTATTAGTTTCTCCAAGAACTTCCCTAATGTATTGAGTGGGATAATGGGTCTATAATTACCGGGGTTGCTTCGGTCATTGTCTTTCTTAAGTAGTACCTTAATGGTTGCGGCTTTCCAGATAGTAGGGTAGTAATCTGACATTAGCCATAAGTTGTGAACTGTCGCTAGATGTATTAAAATGGGACCAGACAGATATTTAAGGATTATGTTGTTTATTTCATCCTCACCAGGTGTCTTACGCTTAATCTTATTTGAATTAATTTTTATTTCCGTTAATAATATTGGTTAGTGGTATGGTTAACCGGCTGTAGTGAAACCGGGAACTTGGGCGTGAACGTGTCGAGATCATTATTTACGTGGTCATTCACGAGATTGTAATGCGCTGAATCAAATGATGAGAGGTTGGGTGTTACAAACTTGTTTTCGAAATACTGTGCAAATAATTTTGCTTGTTCACCGTCGGTTGTAGCTGTTTAGTTTTGTAAATAATGATAGAAATATTACTGTTGGACTGATTCTTCGTGATAGTTTTAAATTTGCGCCAAAGTAGAGCGGGATCAGGCTGAGAAATGTCTATCGATTTGCAAAATTTCTCCCACTTATCAACCCGTTCTTGTTGAATGAGTTTTTGATGTTAAGGTTTTTATTATTGATTAGAGGTTTTAACGCGGAGTCGCGGGAGTGAATAAACTCTCGTCTCCTGCTTACAATTAACTGGTGAATATCGGATGTGAGTTTCCAGGCATTCGTGTCTGGATTCCGTCTTTTACTGGGTATAGTTTCGCTAATTGCAGTGGTGATGTCATTGGCATACTTCTCTATTTCGCTGTGATTAGAGGCGTTTGGTATGAGCTCTGGTAAGCGTTTAGTAATATTAGCACTAAGAGTTACCCAGTCTGAGTGCGAATAATCATAGAATCATGGTTTCTGAGGGATAATACTACTGCGAATGGGATACAAGGAGAAATAAATCGGGTTATGGTCGTCTCCAATGTTGCTGTGAACTTGAAAATTATTGGAATGGTTGACTAATGCAGAGGGGACAATATCTAAATCGAGAATATTTTGCGAGCCATTAAAAATGCGTGTGTGTCATATCATTCGTGTTGATCCTCACGAGATTATTATTATCATTCGTGTTGATCCTCACGAGATTATTATTATTATTTGCTCTCTGAGTGGCACACGCCATAAGTGCTCATACCAGGATCGGGCATCTCGACAAGAAGAATCTTTTTGTAACTTTTTGTAACAGCTTGGTGCTCTATAATCTCTGTGTTATACAAGGATTGGAGAATATTGTGCTTCAAAGCTCTTGGGACTACTAGCTGTAACATGTACAGACCAGACTAATAACCATTCCTTGATGATTTAGAAGGACAATACAGCACACCTTCCTGCACTCATAACTGGTCAAATACATGCTACAGCTTACGTGTGTCCATGCTTCATTCCTCAATATCAGCTGGTTGAGCTTTATCTTGCTGCATAGCAAGAAGCACACATGCTAAACCTCAGCCCTTCAGTTACTTTTCCTGGAGCTCTCAGTGTTAATAATAGTATTCATTTACTAGTGGAACCTCCTACTAAATGGCTTATCATTGCTATGACAAAAATGGACTCAACTCCAACATAGTGTCACAGATCTGGACATTCAATGAATAGAAATAATATCTCTGATTGGTGAGAGATTCTATCTGTGTTTCCATGTTGTAGACCTGGATGATAATGTATGAGAGAATCATAATCCTGCAGTATTGTTATCCAGCGTGCTTTCATCCATTTGGGGTTCTTAAATTCTTAAAGCATTCCAGCAATGGATGCTCCATTCATACAGTGAATTTTCTACCATAAAAGTGCATCGACAGTGTTTTATAAAGAATACAACCACAAATATTTTTTCTTCATCTTACAATGTTCAGGAATTGTGAGCTGATGACTAGCATATATGATTACCAATTCTACTCTGCTCCACAACAACAATGACACAGATTTAATTCCACTATCATTAGCATCAGTGTCTAACAGGAACTCAGAATCTTCTCGTGGATACACCAACTTTGGGGCTTCTAGTAAAGCACATTTCAGGGACTGAATTGTTTGCTCACATTTCTCACTCTATCTGAACTGTGTCTTCACTTTTTGAGAGCCAATAATGGTGAGCAATCTTGTGGACTTCTTTCTCATTTGGTCACATGTTTAGGTTAATCTCACACCACTGTTATTTTAACAATATCTGTGGAGATTCTTTCTGTATCTAAAATATGACCAAAAATTCTACTTCATTGCACATTTTCCTGATTTCAGTTTCAAGTCTGACTTCCTATAGCAACTGAAATACCATATTCAGATTCTCAGCTGCAGATTTAAACACAACCAAACACTAAGACATCTTTGTCATAGATAAGGCAGTTCTCTCATTCTAGCCCCTGTAGAGTATTCTCCATTAGTTTCTCAAAAACGACGGAAGGATTATACAGGCCAAATGGCATAATGGAAACTGTACATGCTAAAACCAGCCTTAGGTCTGCTCTAGTCATCTATCTCAACTTGTCCATATTCTGATTGCACATCTAACATATTGAATTACTAGACCCCTTCCAGTGTGTTCATGTTAATGGAAGGCATCAACACAAATTACTCTTTTTGGCCATCTAAAAGCAGTACAGTACGTGGGTATTCCTTCTTCCTGACAGTCACTACTAGAGGTTACCAAGCACACTCTGAAGGCTATATAATCCCACCATTCAACATACACTGTACTTCAGCGCTGGCTACATTTATAGTGTTACAGGGAAATCTGCATATCATTTGTTTAATGTGCATAACCTTATATATACGATGTTGTGTGGCTGTTGTTCAACCCTTTTGGTCACCTGGACCCATAAATAAATTGGCGTATTCTGCAAATCAATGAGTTGCTGCCACTATGTTAAGTCTAGATTGTCCACATAACCTTCAACTAACTGTCTCAGATATGTAGGTAATCATGTATTCACTTTTACATGCAGCATATGGGATGCAATCCTTGCATTAGTACTAGCAAAGGTTACTTCCACTTTATTTTCTTTACCCAACTGGATAACTAATCATTTGTAATTGCTTGCTTTCTGGATAGCAAACAGCTTATTTCTTGAGTGCACAGATGGACTATTCTTCATCCATAATAAGCCATGGAACACTGTGTTACTATGACTTCCTCTACAGTCTTGTAATCCACTGTTTTGGTGTCATCAGATAACTCTCCTGTGCAACATTAGTTCACCAGTTGCACATGCAAAAATTATCAATAACTCCACAATACATCTACATTAAGACGCAAATAGCAGAAATGAGTATCTGTAACTTATAAGTGTTATCTCCTAAGAATAATCAGAGTGTAACCTTTCCATTCATGTCTAGCTTATCTCCATTTGCCAGAGTGAAGATCATGTCTACTGGTCCATGCAGTGTTTCACTTAAGAGTGAGTGCTTGATATACCATGAGATATACCTGTGTTTAGGCCACTATAGTATCAAATAGGAACTCTATCTCTTGCTCTTGTACTCCAACAAGCACGTACAAATATTCGCCCTGCCCATGAAAAACCGAGCCTACTACCATACTTTTTGATGCAAATTATTAATTTCATACCCCTCCAAGTTGATGGCTAATTCTGAGTTGGGCTTCTCTAGTTTTCTGGAGTTGTAGCAACAGTATTCACTTCCTGCTCTTGGCTCTCTGGCACCTGCTGCACTGTTGGCTAAAACAAACAGCCGTGTCTAAATTGCTATTCGGCAGTTCACTAGTAAGTGACCCAATATTCCATGGGCCAAACATGTACTTTGCTCCACTTTTCCGGGATGATGTCCAGGCAGAGACATCAGTGGCATAGGTTGTGGCATGTGGATACAAATGAAGTTGCATTATAATGCTAGTATGCATGGTTGGTTAACCTTTGGCTGGGCTTCAACCTGGCATGATTCGGGTTCCTGGGTAGAATGGTATGTTGAAGATGTAGTCACTGCAGCTGCCAATACAGGCTTTTTCCTTTCTTGAGGCTGGTTCAAAATTATCATGTTATGTCTTATTGCCACAGAAATTGCCTCTATAATGCTGAGAAGGTCTCTCAGAACTGGGTGATGCTGCATTGTCTTACTGAATTGCCCTTCAACAAACTTCTCATTAATTACATGATCTAGATGTTCTTGACATTGAAGACATAGCATTGTAAGCACTTTAATGGACTCAGACTCTCATCCAAGTGGTCAGTCTATTTCTGGTCTAGGGCAGCAGAGCAACGAGTCACCATTGGTGCCTCATCTATTGTCTCTTTGTGGCCGAAGGCTCCTTCATGATTCACAGTTTTCTTGGCAGTATAGCTCTTGGTCCAGAGAGTCTCACCACTGCCCCATAGTCTACTTTCTTACCATTTGGTACCCCTTCTCTCACCTACCAGTGAAGTAGCTCTTGTTGGTGGCTGTGATCCATCAGTATCACCTCTAGTCTCTCCTCAATATTTTTGGATGGCTTCAACCAGAGCTGGCATTTGGTTACACTGGGTGGCAATGGTCTAGGAGTGCTCTACAGATCACTTCATCTAGCTTTTTACTAACCAATGCCACACTACTGCAACAATCCTCAGTCCATATTTCCCTCATATATAGGTCGATCCTCGGGGAAGAGCATGGGCAACTTGTTTGAGTGCACCAGAAATTGACAGCTCTTCTTGCTGGGGCATCTGCTGTAATTAAAGTGAAGTCACGGACCTTCAAAGCGCCTTCAAAAGTTCTACATCAAGGAGAGGACTTTTCCTAGACCTGAAAACTTTCTCAAGCACCCATCTTCCCTCAGTGGCTGAATCTCCCTCATGTTCATACATCCTCCTAATTGTAGAAAATGACAATTTCTTTAAGGTAGAAGCTTTTTATGTTCAATATATAAGAATTTAATTCTGCAGATATAGCAAGCTCTGCAATAATGATATCCTGTGGTTACATCACCAAAATGTTCTACTTCCTATCCACTCTGTAGTATATTCAGGTAAAATTGAGTTATAGAACAATGAGATGCTTAATAAGATGTTCAATAAGATGTTTATTGAAAAGTAGTACTGAATCTCCGAGTAATTGAATTTGTAAGAATGAAATATTGAGATTGTCACAAATTAATGAGCAAAATGAACAATCTTTAATCAACTCACAAATATGTATGAGTTTGCTTCTACTGGATAATCAACTTATCAAGCTGAAATCATTTACTTGACAATCTAAACTCAATGTTCCTTATTTTGCAAATATCATTAGATTTACCAAGAGCAATTAACGCTACCCACATGATAATTCTCATTGAAACATTATAGTCAAGCCTTCCATGAAAAAACAGATACGACCACAACTGAATGACAAAAGCAGCTAGAATAACATCAATTTAACGACTTTCTCATGTACATGTTATGTGAAAGCTGTACATATACAGAATATATTGTTAATTCAAAATAATACTTTAATATAAGAAAGAAGAAATTCATAAATTCATTGTATATGTATATACCACACCATAGACAAGACAGGAAAAGAGTGTTCTACAGATCCTACTAATCCTACTTTAATCAAGAAACATGTCTACAGTTTTCATCAGTTGCAATATTATCAATGTGTTTTGGACAATTTCTTCAAAGTAGTTACATTCTTTTATACATTGACTGAAAAGTATTTATACAAAAGATGGTTTAAAGATTAAACTGGCATTTGAATCATAAAAATAAAATTTTTTTTAAATTGATGTGTCAGTTCTAGTTTATCCCTCAGAAGATAATACATTCTTTCTAAATACACTTAATATGAACAGTTAACAATGGCATCAGAACAGTTCCACTTCAGATTCAAAATGGTGTAGATCACATAATCGATGCTAGTTACATGTTAATTGCTAGTCATGGCCATTATAAAAAAAAACTTCTGTTTGCAGTATATGTCAACAAAATGACTTACGAACTTACTATTGAAATGACTTATGAACCGTTAAACAACTCAAATATATAATAATGCACTGAATAACATTGGACAACAAAAAATTATTACTGGAAAAAACTAAAATGATTCAAGGTAATTTTATGGTGCTGATTTCAAAAATGTACTAAGAATGTGTCCATCACCTCTAGATTTTCAGTTATTGTAATATCTCAATATTTTATCAGCACTATGTGAAATATCAGGCAATCAACTCAGTACAATAGATTTATGTTGTGATATTAAGTTTACTTAGATAGTTTAATGGGTAAAAGGCATACATATTTGATAGCTTCAAACTTTGACTGTATTGTATTGGTGTAATATATATATTTTTCATATATACTATTTGTTCTCGATATAATTGTAGCAAATTGCATCATTTTGATTCATTTACACACTCACCAGCTACATTCGGGACTCATGAAGCCCTCATGTGCTCAGTTTGGGAGAACATTTGAGAAATTCCTTGATTGAGCATAAAAGGGGTGGAGTTAGACGCCTCTCTCTCCCAGTTTTCACTTCGCCTCGCCTTGCTCCATACACAATGAAAACAAAG
>NW_013673108.1:6437-7639 GCF_000517525.1 Limulus polyphemus | reverse complement strand
TCTTCCCTCTAGACTTACACTGCTAAATTAGGGACGGCTATCGTGCAGCTTTGCGCAACATTCAAAAAACAAGTAAACAAACAAACAAATCTTCCTAGCATATTCTCAAATTCTGCAAAACTTTTTTAAATGTCTTAAACTCTAGGTCTGTAAACATAAATTATTTTATATATTTTAGAAAATCATTTGAAATGCTGGCTGTCTCCAGTTCAAGTAAAGTCAGAAAGTGCAAAAATCACCCAAACAGTTTCTGCTACATTTGTGGAAAATATATTACAGTTTCACCAAGGAAAAACATCACACACAAGGTAAAGGTAGCTTACTACCACTATTTTTGATGTAAAATTGGTGACCCCCCAAAAGAAAACATTGGGTTCCACAGGTATTATACAATTTGCAGATCTGGCTTGACACGGTGGCTGAATACGAAGATTGCAAGTATGCCATTTGCAGTTCCTAGATATGGCGTGAGCCCAAAGATAACTGACTATTATTTTTGAATGACTAATGTTTCTGGATATTCCAGCGAAACAAAACAATATATTAAATATCCAGATATTTCATCTGCTATGAAACCTCATGGTGGTGGTCTTCTAGTGCCAGATCCACCAGCAAATTGGGAAACAGTAGAGTTATCCTGGGAAGAAGACAATAAATCATCTTCATCTATTAATACAATTCCTGTGGCACCTCAACATAAACTGCCTTATACGTTCACACAAGAAGAGCTAAATGATATGGTTCGTGACTTGTTTCTATCAAAGCAGCATGGGGGAAATTCTTAGCTCTCGTTTACAGTAATGGAATTTATTAGCCCCAGGAACAAGAGTTTCAATTTGCATAAGTAAATATCAAAGTTATGCTCCTTACTGCAGCATGTAAGATACTTTGTGTTTCTGTACAAATGTTGATGCACTAATGGGATAATTAGGTACTGAACATCATCCTCAAGAATGAAGACTTTTTATCATCTAAAGTTAGCCTGAAAGTTGTACTTTTGCACAATGGGAACACAAAGCCATCAATTCCTGTTGATCATGCTGCGAACATGAAAAATACTTATCAAAGCATTCAGATTATACTTGAGGCTACCAAATATGATCACCAATTTTGTAAACGGAGTAAACAAAGATGGTAATGGTTTCAGATAGCTGTGTGACAAGTTTCTAAAAATCAGTGAAGCAAAAAATGAAAGGAGGTAT
>NW_013673108.1:0-5437 GCF_000517525.1 Limulus polyphemus | reverse complement strand
GGAGGTATCTTTGTTGGGCCACAGATTCAAGAAGTGCTAATAGATGATGATTTTGAAACAGTACACAATCAGAAAGAGCTTGCTGCGTGGAAATTAGTCAAACTGATTGTCAAAAAGTTCTTAGGAAATCAGGGAGATGAAAACTATGTTGTGATGATTGTTGACATGCTCAAGAACTACAGGAAAATGGGGTCTAGGGTGTCACTAAAGATGCACTTCTTACACTTACAGTTAAATTTCCTTCCAAATGATCTAGGAGCAGTGAGCAATAGGTATCGTGAGTGCTTCCACCAAGATATTTTTTCAATGGAATAGCAATATCAAAGATGATGGAATCTTGTGATGATAGGAGATTACTGTTATTTCTTATAGCATGAAACTGAGAACATTCACAAAAGACGCAACAAGTCAAGCAGATATTTTGTAATACAAAATTTTATTATATATACCATGGTGAATGTTTTGAACATATCCTGAATTAATTTCTTTAATTACCTTATGATACTCATTGCTGTTTTAAACTGGTATTGCCATTATGTATTGCTTCTGAATATTCATAAGTGCAATTTTCAATGAGTAAGTACAGTTATTAAAGAATAAGTTATTATTTTAATGATATATAAGAATATTTGAATAAATCTATCATGACTCGAAAAGTAGAGGTGATCAGGTCGATGTAATAAATCTACATGTAAAGTAAACAATAAAGTAAAGTAATGGTACTTATAATAGTGTACAGAGTATGAAACAGTTATGGGTATTTAGTGTATGACTCGATTTTAGCAGTTAAAACAAAGAAATTCATAAAAACAAAGAATAAAACCCGTGGTAAATAAGAATGTAGCTAAAAAGTGTTTATAGCAGTCTATGAAACGAACCAAAGCTAAATCATTGCAAAGTTAGTTAAGTGTTGTTTGTGGGCAATACTTTGCAAATAAAAAACTAAAGTTGAAATCGAAGCCAGTCATCACGTGATGACAACGACATTGTGCTATTGCATTGACAAATTTGACTAACCAAAAATCAGGGATGGTGATTCTGAACTGAAAACCCAATATGCAATCTGGACTTCTCGGACAAAGGCCTTTCTAACGATATGAGACTTGTAGCGTTTAATCTAGAAATGTCTATTATTATGATATCTGGGATAAAATGTTATTTTAGAAGGAGACATGGATAGTAATAACCTTCAGCTAAGACAGATAACACCGTGTGCTCAACTACTTCTACAACCTACAAAAGTATGGAACATGATTTTTGATTCAGTTAGTGTTTCTGAGGTTTCTTGAGTAAAGATGTTTTCCTGAATTTGAAGGTTTGGGAACTGATTTTTTTTTTTGAGATACAAAAGATTTTCATTATATGAATTGGAGACATGATACTACAGTAAATATTCAAATACTAAGTACTCTATTTAATGGACAAAGAAACCTTTCTTAATATTGACACAATTTGTAAAAACATTTTCTAAGAATAAAGATTATGATAAATTAAACCACTAGTTGAAAGCCAAAAATATATATTTTGATAATTGACAACTTATTTAATAAAAGGAAGTTGTAAACTACATAAATATAAATTTGTAATTTCATTTATATCAAGTTTAAAACTACCTAAATAAAGGCGGAGCCAATGATTTAAAAGGACGCATGTCTACTGTGGAATAATTCCACAGAAAAGGCAAGGGATTGCTGGCCTACCTATTCCCTCTTGAAAACACCACAGGTCTTAAACCAAAAACTTTCAAGAGTACACAGGGCATAAGAACTATTAGACACCAGAAGGTATTACGAATGCAGCTAATCTGCAAAAGTGTTTTGTAAGTAGGATGTAGAGAGATAGTAAAGACACTGTTGATTAGTAGTTATCACTAGTAGTTATCAGGGCTGTTAAACGGCTCGTCACAAGAGGGCGAGACGTGTGTCGACCTTAGGCGATAGGGAAGGGCGTAGAGACGATGATGTCATAATTCCACGAAGTGGAACTAGAGGGCGCATTACTAGGGGCATGTTGCTAGGCCACCATGATAGGCAGATGTTCCATGCACCCATAACAAGCAGAAGTTTTCACACCACCATGATGATGGAAGTTGTCTGCTACAAGAGTGCACTGCTAGGACCACGAAGTGATACCCGAGGGTGCATTGGTATGATGAGCAAAAAAACCACAGGGTGACAATGTGTCATCAACTTTATAGTAACAATCAAAGTCTTAAAGTAATAATTCAATCTAATTTTCATAATCTTATGTTTATAGTCTTGCTTTATAAGTAAAATATTAAATCTGCCACTTTAATCTCATCAACTTTATAGTTTTCATTTATATATTACATGTGTAGCACCTAAGGGTAAATTTCTGTGAGAAATGCTTTGACTTTTGTTCTTTAGTCACATGCATGTCAACGACCACTACTTGAGAAACAGTCTATTCTATTGTCATGTAATATTTGAACATAGTGAAAACAAGAACTAATATATTTCGTCTGATACCTAACAACACTGATTTAGAGTTTTACACAGAACACTGATTCGTACTGACGATTTGTATCATTTTAAGTGAAAAGATAATTCAAGTTACCATAACAGTTTCAAAATCCACGTGCGGAAATATCTGTTTTGAAATAATCGAAGAATAATCACTTGATTTATAACTTGATTTTACGATTATGATTTTCAGTTCTTTTTCTGTATAAACTATGTGCATTTGTGAAAACGTATTTGTTGCTTTGGAAACTCATAGGTTTAAATGTTATAGTGTACATAAAATGAAATTTTGCAAGATATAGGAATAGAATTTCTAGTTTGTCTGTCAGATTTGTAGAAACGAAAGCACTATTTGCTTTAGCCTTAAGCGAACATGTCACTTGGTTTTATACAAGTAGTCAAGTATCTCAACTTGCCACCAGCTGGGATGTGTTGGCAATATGTTGAAATAGCCCACACTCTGGTCATTAATTATCTAGAAATCAGTCAATGTCAAACTGCCCCCAGTGGCACAGCAGTATGTCTGTGGACTTACAATGCTAGAAACTGGGTTTCGATACCCATGGTGGGCAGAGCACAAATAGCCCATTGTATAGCTTTCTGCTTAACTACAAATAAAACAAGCAATGTCAAACATACAGCAAAAACAAATGGTCAGAATAGTAGTTATGTAGAGTGGTATACACTCATTTTTGACAATCAGAGTTTATCAAGCTTTTAGCCTATACACAAATAATTTCTATCAGCAAGAATCAAGCTCTATACAAAGATTTCTGAACATATCTATAGAAAGATAAGAATATAATTTTCTAGTAATGAATAAATATAGTTACTTGCGTTGATCCTTTAGACTTTAATGGAACAAATCAACTTTTAAAGTTAAGCATGAGATTTAAATAATCGTTCTTTTCATGATTTAATTGTAAAAGTTTGTAAGGTAAGTTACTGGCTATAATATTTGCCTTGTTCAAATAATGGATAATATGTATGATGAAAACTGATGTATGTAACAGTTGTAATAGTCGTCTCATTGAAATAAGGGTTTTATTTGTAAAAGCGAAACAGGAGATGTGTTAAAATCAATAGAAACGCTGTTGCTAAGATAAGACCTTGTAATAGAAAGTTGTCTGCCCATAGAAGCACTGTCAGTTTTTGTAAGACATATGTAAGTGAAAACTATAAAGTAACATGTGTCAAATGAAATGTTTTGCCATGAACTGTTATAGACAATAAATATTATAGTTATATGGTAGAGGAATATTATATTTAATCCATAAAGACAAACAAGTGAAACTGTAAGTTTGTATGTTAAATTATTGCATAGTATTTAAAGATTTAAATCGGCTATAGAAGCAAAAACTATACTACTATCTGCTAAATGTGTATTAAATCATAAAAACAGTATCAGCTGTCTCATTCAATATTTATGGAAATGATACATTCGATGTTATAAAAACTTTTCAGCAGTACATTAAATGTATTTGTGACACTATCAACTTATAGAAACAATATATAATATACAAATGAAAATTACTACAATAGTAGATTTAATGTTCTACTCATAAGGCAAAACTGTAAACACAAGGTTATGAAAATTAGATTAAATTATTAATTTTAAGAGTTTGATTGTTGCTCTAAAGTTGATGACATATTGCCATCCTCTGGTGGTTAGCTCATCATATCAACACACCCTATAGTGCCACTTTGTGCCCCTAGCAATGCGCTTTCTGGTAGCAGAGAACTTCCGTCGTCATGGCAGCCTAAGAACATGCACCTAGCATTACGCCTCATGGATTACTTCTATTATTAGTTGCCATGGCGGCATGATAACTTCCGCATGTCATATCGGGGTACAAATATTCCCCTAGCAATGCACCCTTTGGACAACTTCCATTGTCAAGTGTCATGGCTAAATGACAACATCTGCCTAACATGACGGCTCAGCAACGTGCCCCTAACAATGTGTCCTCTGGTTTCACTTGATGGAAGTATGACATGATTGTCTCTAGTCCTCTGCCTATTGCCTGAGGTCGACACATGTATCACCCTCTAGTGGCATGCCACTCAACAATCCCGATAACTACTTATTATAAACTTATTATAAACCGACAAAGAGTTGTAATAACTTCACTAATTCAGGATAGCTTTAAATACTGTTATATCTGACTTGTTACAGACAGTGAAATTGATATCAACTGGTTGTTATTGATTATTTTACTAAGTAGGTGATAGCAGCTTATGCATAATCACTCATAATTTATTGTATAAGTTTGTGGGTCAAGTCTGTATTGACTAGGAAAATCACCTGCTATATATAACGATGGTACACCAAGCAACAGAGCAACAGCCTAATGGTTCACAAAGGTCTTAATGTTTAGTAGAGAATTTGTGCCAAGGACATATGGAATTAAAAATGGCCTGGGAAAATTATTTTTATCCTGGCCTTCGGATTAGGTCATGGGAAGTTCTCTGTAGAAACTGAGCACTTAATGTGTACTAATAGTATTCATACACCTTAAAATATATACAAAAATACACTGTTATTTTTTCATTTATAATTTGTAATTCAACGTTTATTACATTTATTAGCCGTCTAGATAAAGTATTGTTACGTCTCTGGTCGTTAGTTAATTTTCCGTAAATATTCTTTCCGAAGAAACTTTAGTGATACAAGTCCTTTCTTAAATAAACTTGAGAGAGCAAAAGACAAGTTTCAGAGCTGGTAGGGGATATATTATCCATATCATTATTCTGAGAAACGTCATTGAAGAATTGGTAAAGCCCTAGTGGTGAATTTTATTGATTTTAAAAAGGTCTTCGACTCTGTACATAGATAATCAACATAGAAAATTAATATTGTTACGTCTTCGTTCGTTAGTTAATTTTCCGTAAATTTGTTCCGACGAAACTTTAGCGACACAAGTCCTTTCTTAAATAAAACTGGTTTATTCTTT
>NW_013673107.1:37427-38503 GCF_000517525.1 Limulus polyphemus | reverse complement strand
CCACTGTCGAAGAAGAAACTCTACTCAGTTTGAGAAGGGAAACAGTGAAGCCCTTGATGAAGTTACTGCCACTGATGTGACTGTTACCAATGATAGGACGTTTCCTTATGAAGCTGATGAACCCCACATGAAGCAGAAGCCAACGAGACGGAGACCAGTACGGAAGAAGAAACTCTCGTAAAATTAAGAGACTTTGTTGAATTTTGATTTTGTGTTTGTAAAATCTGTTAATTAAGTTATTGTTAATTGTTTATTGGTTTAATGTAAGTGGCTATTATTCGAGACGAACAATACTAAGGAAGGGGCAGTGTTACGACAGCGGAGGTCACGTGACGCTAGTAACACGTCATGTGCTTCTAGAAAATTTATGTCCCTTCGTGAAGCCTCGGGTGTTTATTAGATGTGCGGTACTCTTCTATATAAGACCGCCAAGAAGTGACGGCAACAATGTAATTGAATTGCAGACAGAGATAGAGACGAACAATTGAGTCAAGCGCGTGAGTCGTTCGCTGTGAATTATAGCGTTTGTTTAAGTTATATCGTGACTGTGGAAATTAAGTGTATTGCAAAGTTGTATTGAGAAAGAATAAACTAGTTTTATTTAAGAAAGGACTTGTGTCGCTAAAGTTTCATCGGAAAGAAATCATACGGGAAATTAACTAACGACCAGAGACGTAACATTATGTTTAGGAAGAAATTTTTTTGGGAGCTTGCAAAAATCAATCCGAAATTAAACTTGTAAATTATTTTGATATTTAAGTATAAGATTAAATAAATCCAACTTTACATTGAATTAATTTAAACTTTGAAGTTTTTTTTATGTATGAAAAAATAATTACAAGTTGAATTTCATCAATTTTTTTAACTCAGTGTTGCAGTTTTTGCCCTCGAGGCGACCTGTAACCTTCCAGGTGTAGCAGAGTTAACGTGGGAAAAATACAACTTAGCTGTACTGTGGTACATTTGATAATAAGGTATTTTATTATAATTTAGTGATGTTTAAATCATCACTGTATGTGCTGTTAAAGGTAAAATAATGTTATTAATACTTTCGGTCAACTTTAGGAAGACATTGT
>NW_013673107.1:31913-37220 GCF_000517525.1 Limulus polyphemus | reverse complement strand
TTAGTATGTTTAAATCATCACTGTATGTGCTGTTAAGGTAAAAATATGTTATTAATACTTTCGGCAACTTTGGAAGCATTGTCCTTAAGTTATGTAAAAGAGCTTCGCATGTTGTCCATGGGATTGTTGACACGACAGTGTTGTAGCAGAAGAGGGACAAGAAAAGAAGTGCGAGTGTGATGAAGTAATATTAACAAGAAAGAGTGAGGTAATTTATAGATTAAAAACATTTACAGTTTTCTGTTTTCAAAAAAGTAACTGCATTCATGTCATTGTGACAAAACCTTTTATATTCATTATTGTTGCTTAATTATAATTTTCTAAAATTAAATTGTCTATGTTGCTTTTACTCTATGCTTCAACAACTTATGAATATTTAACCCTTTCGTTATTGCTGGGTCAAAGTGCACATCTCTTGACCCTTCACAGCGTTATGTTCAGAATTTAATTTAAACCACATTATCATCAATGTATCTCAGTATACTTGGGATGCAAACAAAGTTTATAATTAAAGTTTCATATTATCTGTGTTTTGACTTGTTTTAATTTTTTTTTAAACTAAAAGAAGCCTTAAAATATTATCTTTATTTTTATACGTTATGTGAAGTGACCGGGCTCTGAATTCTCAGCATTAGAACTTTCTGACTTTAATATTAGGCTTCTAAGTTCTAGAGCTTCCAACTGCTTAGAAAAACTAAGCATAATTATTAGCAGTAATGTCACATTTACTCTCCTATCTATTTGATTTACTCGCATATCAAACTCATCTGAAAATGCGTTCTCCTCTCTCTCTCTCTAATGTTACTAAGCTGATGAACATATTTTAACCAATAGAAAAAGCAGATTCTGTCTATATAATGCTTATTACAGCTGTAGGTTTTGGCAACAATAGAATAACAGTTTGCTGTAGTTTCTTGGTGTGAAACTTTCATAATCCTGCTCTGAATGTCGTTTAATTGAATTTTGTGACCAGGATACTTAAACCACATAGGAGGTCTAAATGGTGAGATTTTGAGGTTGGCATGCTTCACTACAATACAAGATTTTGTAGTTGCTATAGCAACAAGTAGCTAGTGCAGGGCCCAAGGCTTCCAATCCAAAAGCAATATATGATGTAATACATGCGTGGACATAGGATAACAAATCAAAATACCATATTAACTTGTTACTTCATTGCATTAGTGTTACAGTAGGTGAGTTTTCTGTTGCATACTACTAACTAAACATTGTTTAGAACTATGCCCAGCTTTATATGAAACTAGCAGAAATAACCACCCTCCAGGCAGGTATAACTACTAGTTCCTGAGGAAGGCTATTGGGCCTGTGGTCTTTTCTGGAATTGTCTGACAGTTCTACAACATTGTACTCATACCTGACATTCAATAATGTTCACCATCCATGAGAAAAATAATTTTATTGACATTTTATTTTTAAAATGAGCTATCGTCACAGTATTACATCACAGAGTAGATTTTATTGAAGTATTTCTTTGTAGGCATAGTAATCAATGAAAGTGCTTTGCTTTTCTGTTACAACATTCAAGAGATTTTCACTAAAGTAAAACAAATGATTTTGTTAAGTTTTTTTTTATTGTTTTGTATTTGAAACTTACTCCTTTTTTTGTAATTTTTATTGGTTAAATCTGAAACTTACTTATTTTTGTTTGTAATATTTATTGGTTAAATCTGAAACATATAATTTTTGTGGAAATTTCAATTGTTTTATTTATTGCTCAGCTATAAAAATACTGCCTAGTTATAAAAATGTTAACCAGTTGTGATTGGTGATGATCGGTGTGGTGGTTTCCAAGATTTGAGTTTTGGACATATACGTTGCAAGCTCCATTATAAGAAGATTACTAATGAGTTAGAGTAGTACATGTATATAAAATACCTTCTGGAGCTTGGATAAAGAGGAAAAAAAAAGATAAAATATCAAGATAACAAGGAGATACTTTTAGCAAGATAAGGAGTCTAGATGCAGCTTTCTTTTGTACAGTATTAGCTGAAGAAGCTTGTCTAGATGCAGCTTTCTTTTGTACAGTATTAGCTGAAGAATCTTGTCAAGATGCAGCTTTCTTTTGTTCAGTATTAGTTGAATAAGCTTGACTAGAATCCACTCTCTTTTGTTCAGTATTAGTTGAATAAGCTTGACTAGAATCCACTCTCTTTTCTTCTGGATTAGCCTGTTAAGTTCATCTACAATGTAGAAGCCATTTTCTTGTGTTTAGAGTTTGCTTCATAGCTGGTTTTTGAAGCTTTTTCTTTTTCTTATTCAGACTTCATTTGATAATTACATTAGATGCAGCTTTCTTTTGTACAGTATTAGCTGAAGAAGCTTGTCTAGATGCAGGTTTATTTTGTACAGTATTAGCTGACAAAGTTTGTCTAGATGCAGCTTTCTTTTGTACAGTATTAGCTGAAGAAGCTTGTCTAGATGCAGGATTATTTTGTACAGTATTAGCTGACAAAGTTTAAAACTAATACTATTAAACAGAAGACTGTCTCTGCCCTCATGTTGCCAACTTTCCTAGTGATAGTCTTGTTGCTAATTAATCAAAATTAACGTGTTACAATAACATTAAAAGAACACTGATCATAATTTTTCACAAAATTTAATACTAACTGAAGGGACAAACACGTTGGTATAACAAAATAAACTCTCAATAATCCTTCCTTTATTATCAATACCTTAAACCACATTGGTGATTAAACAGGCTTTCATATTATATCAATAAGAACAGATACAAGAAAGAGATGCTAATAATATACTCTGTGCAAATCCCTCCTTCACTCCATTCCTCTCAGTTTGGTGAAAGTACAATGTTGGGAGGGTCGAGGAGTGAAGGAGGGACTGGCATAGTATTATAAAATATTAGTAACTCTTTCTTGTATCTGTTCTTTTTGCACCTTCCTTTTTCAGGATTAGATATTTAAACTTGTATATATATATATATATATAAATTAGTAACTTCAGAAATCAACTATATATATATATATATATATGGTAACTATTCCATGTCAGATATCACTGTTACTACATGGCTAGCTCAGTTATAAGACTATAAAAACCTTATTTGGAATGAGCTAGAGGTCAAGATGCCAATTTGTTATTGGTTTTTCTGTGCATAATGTGTAACTTATTTACATACATGTTGTACAAAGTTATGACAGTCATTGATTGCTGCATAGGTTAAAGGGCCAATGTTATTTGTGAGCAGTTCAGAAATCTGTTATTATTGAGGATATGAAACACAACTGAAAGTAGTACATATTTATATTTGAAAAAATGATTATGAAGACATTAGAAATTAAAACATTGTAATTAAGCATTTTTCTTTATCTGGTTTTTTAGAATCTGTTGTGAAGAATATAACTGGAAATGCAACTTGAGACCATTGTTAGTCCTTGCTTCCACATTTTAATGTGAGAACCATCTTTAAGTAACTTAAGTGTTTAGTATGTTGGTTTATAAAAAAGTGATAAATATTAAAAGATATAGTATTAAGCTTTAAACATTTAATACTGAACTTGGATTGGTGGTTAACAGACATGTCAAATGTGTTATTTGTCAAAAACAAATTTTTACTAAGGTGACTGCTTTAACACTTGAAATAAACTCAAGTATTTGTTTTTGTGAGTTATAGAAAATATTAAAAGCAATTTTCTGTCAGTTTTCTGGTTTGCAACATGTGTGAGATAAGCTTAACACTACATATGTAAATAAAGAAGTTTGAAGAGTGGGCAAAGTTCCATTCTTATAGACCCTAATACTTTACACCCTTAACTAAATACTTTTAAATGTAAAGTATTGGACAGTTTAAGTTATTTTGGAATGTTCTGTAATATAACATAATGTTGTAGTTAAAAATATGTTGGATCGTAAATATTAATAGTCAAAGTATAAACTGAAGTTTTTCTGTTTGCTTTGAATTATCACTCAGAAATACAAGTTGGATCAGTTATATTCCATACAGACCTTTATGTACCTGAGGTATTTGAAGAAAAACTTAGATTATAGGTACAGCCCTTATGTATTTACTAATCATTACGTACATAAGGTACTTGAAGATCAAGCTTAAAATGTCTAAAACATTTATGCTAAATTTTAGTTTAAAGATATTAAAAAGTAACATTTCAGAATTGTTAGTGGTAAAAAAACATCATGATAATATAAATTTGTAAAACTGAATGTTAATGCCCTTTAAGAAAGTTTAAAGTTATAATTGTTTGTTTTTAGGCTTCAGTTGATTATGAAATGAGTGTTACTGATGCAGTAATGGAGGTTTTAGAAATAAAAATGGAACCCTTTTATGATGAAGAACAACAAAATGCTCTATTGAATATGGAACTAATGGAAAATGAAGAAAAAACCATTACATCATCTAGTAGTAAGTAAAGATTTTGTAATCTCTTTTTTTTTTTGTTGACTGTTTTCACCACTGAACCTTATGTTGTTGTTTGTGTAATGTAACAGCATTCCATATTCTTCACTAGTGATTAATAGTTTATTTCATGTTGAGTAAAGTCATTAACTCTCTTGATACATAGATGTGTAACAGTAATAACATCACTGTATTAGCAGTAAGGTCTAAAAGGTCTTAGCCATGTGGCTAATTTGTCTTAATTTCAATACTAAAAGGATGTTCAACTCTGATCATTGGCAATATAGATAAAACATCAAGCAAGATGTGATAGTTATGATAACTAGTTCTGCAGAGAGGTGACAGTATACAAATACACATTATAATCAAGCAATCGAAAGGGGAAAAAAGAAGACATATGGAATGGAAATGAAAAAAGTCAGGAAAATATACTTAGCAAGAATTTGATGTACTTTTTAATGCTTCCTATCACCACTGACTAATATCAAACTTGCCTATGTTCAACAGTTTGTGACACTAATCTCAAATGCTGAAACTTTGAGCATCTAGTACCAATACAGCAAATCAGTACTCATTGTCATATCATTTATACACTAACCAGTTTAAATATTTTTCTATATAAAATCCATAATTTTATCATGTTTAATGTAGATGAGAACAAACTGACTATTGTGACTAGAAAAAAAGACATTGAGGTAGGTTCTGTTGCTAGCAGTAATAGGAAAAGAAATTTAATATGTATTTAAAGGAATATTGAGTACAAGTAAAAGGAGGTAATTATCTCTATAAAAGTCACTAACTAGGCCTCAGATGTTATTAGAATATTGTGTATACTTTTGGTCTCCTTATCTAAGAAAATATACTGACATTGGAAAGAGTTCAGATGATGACAGGGATGGAAAGATTATTTTGTTGAGAAAAAT
>NW_013673107.1:27038-31061 GCF_000517525.1 Limulus polyphemus | reverse complement strand
TTGTTAGCCAGCTGAAAGGTAAATATAATAAAAATAATAAATGTATAATGTTATGAGATTTAAGCTATTTAGTCTAAACATTTATGTTTTCGTGTTATAATTTGTTGCCATTCTAAAATGAAAGAGGCATAATTTATATTTATTTCCTGATTTTTTTATGCTGGTTGCGTGATTGGTCAGATATACCAAACCCATACAAAGATTATTTTCTTAAAACAGATAAGATATAAGGTTTTTTTTCTTAAGAAACATTTGATAGCTATCTGGATGTTATAAAGATTTTGCATGTGAAATTTGAAAATTTTCTGATGCATAAAAAGTATTTTTATTGTTAAAATGAATATTACTTTGCATGATAGATAGGCAAGATACAAAAAGGAAAAAAAGATATTAGAAAAACATTGCTTTATAAACCTTAAGACTTAATAAAAAAATTTGATATTTTGTGTATGAAAGCATAGTAATGTTTACTGATAATCTGCCAAATTTCATTAACATTTGCTTACTAATTTAAAAGTTATAGTATGAAAACTATAACAAGCACAAAATGGTTACAAGGTTGGTCCCAGGGATGGAGCCCATGCTGAAAGAGTTAGTTTGTACTATTTGATAGTAATAGGTTTGTAGGAACAGCCTTGAAGGACCAAATTGTGTCTTGGTGACAGTATATTATGTATTTCAACTAAATGTCATATTGTAATGAAAATAAAAAATGATGTAACATATATCTAAAACGTTTTGGCCTTATGGCTAATGTGTCTTAATTTCGGTAACATCTCAGTCTGTCTGCTCCCATTGGCAATAGACTAAATGGGAGTAAGCAAAACGGGAATAAACCTAAAAAAATACAATCAGTGGGTTGTTAGATATAGAATAAGGTTCAGGTACAAAAATCACTTTGGCATAGTTTTAAAAACAAAGCATTTTTGTATTTATACTGTTTACAATACAATAGACTTTTAAAACATTCACACATCAATATTTTTTATGTACATACACATATACACAACAAATATGTCACATAAAAAACCTAGCTTATTCTCAAGAAATTATAATACTCCTCAAATTTTTTTCATTTACAATATAGTGGCATAACAAGTTTACAGAAAAATTGAATAAATAAATATTTTTATTGAATTAATTTCAATTTTGAAATTGTTTCATATTTCTATGTATGGAAAATTGATTTTCAGGAATTTTATTTTTAATTCAGTGTTGCAGTTTTTGCCCTCAAGGTGGACTGTAATCATCCAGGTGTGAAGAAGTTAACTTGGGTAAAAATTGCATCAGCTGTATTCTGGTACACTTCATAACTAGGTTGTTTATTATAATTTATTGATGTTTAAATTACCATTGTATGTGCTGTTAAAAATAAAAATGTCATTAATACCTTTAGCAACTGGGGAATCTTCCTTCTTATGTAAAGGAGGTTCATGTGCTGTTCATGAGAGTGTTGTAGCAGAAGAGGGAGAAGAAAATAACTGTGGTGAAGTAATACAAAAGACTGAGGTAACTTACAGATTTAAAATTGTACACTTTTCTTTTTGGAGTAGAGTTACTGCATGTATATATTTGAGACAGAACATGTGTATTTAATATTGTAGCTATAATGATTATTTTCAGAAATGAAATTGCTTATGTAGTTTTTAATCAATGCTTTAACAACTTGTAATAGGTTAACCCTATTGTTATTGCTGGGTCAAAGTGCAGAGCCATTAACATTTTACAGTGTTACATTCAAAATGTAATTAAACTACTTTATTATCAATGTATGTTAGTAAACTTGGGATGCAAACAAAATGTATAATTAAACTGTTTATATTATTTGAGTTTTGATTTCTTAATTTCAAAAAGAAACATTAAATAATTATCAAGCTTTATTTTTTTTGTGTTACGTGATGTGTCTGAGTTCTGAATTCGTAAAATCAGACTTCAGTGATAGGCTTGTAGAGCTTCCAACTAATTAAAAAACTAAGCATAATTACAAGCAATAATGTAACATTTCACTCTTCTGTTTATTTGATTTACTGACATATAAAATTTATCTGAAAATCCCCTTCCCCCCTCTTTCTCTAACTTCACAGAGTTGATGGATGTATTTTAACCAAGAAAATGAGCAGATTCTCTCTATATAATGCTTATTACAGCAATAGGTTTTGGCACCCACTGAATAACAGTTTGCTATAGTTTCTTGGTGTGAAAAGTTGGTGATCTTGCTCTGAACGTCTAATGGAATAGTTTGACCTATTTATAGCTTACTGTCTAATGACTAATAAAGCTAATGACTAATAAAGCTTTTGTGTTCTAGAATGCATATTTGAAAGATACATGAATTATTTTTTGGAGACTCACATTTGTGAGATTCAGTGATCCTTTGGCTGAGAACAAAATTATGTGTAAATAACATATACTCTACAGGAAACAGCTAATATGCTCCTTTTGTGATTTAGTCTTTTGATGGGGAATATATTTTTCCTGTGGTCCAAAATACAGTCAATAAAGCCATGAAATTGAAAGAAAATAGATATTAAAAGTTTGACAGTTAAAACTGTGAAGATAAGTAACTTGAAAATTTGAGATAAAATATGCATTCAAAGAATACAAAACAGGTACTGTTCCTTTTATTTTGCATTTTCCAACTTTTCATTTTACTGTATATCAATGATTTCATACAATTAATATTAGGACAGAGAAGATAAGAGATAAATTACAAAGTTTTACTGATAAAAAATATTAATATTCATTTATGATATTCTAGAGACTTTGTTAATATGAGAACTGTATGAGGAAAAAAGTATTCTAATTCATGATGTGAAAGTCACTTTACACTCTGACTGACTCAGTAATAGGTTGGGAAGTGTACAGACAAAACTTTCTTAAAAATAATTTGTTATAAAATATGTTTTTTTGTGTGCAACAGACTTGTAATATTTACTAAAAGCTAGCCAAAGTTCATTAAGATATACTTTGTAAATACAGAATTATAGTAAATATTATTATGTATATCATCACTGAGACAGAGGTTGATACATCGGACCAACACAGAACTTGTAGTGTTAAAGATTAATTTTAAAATGTGCTGGTGTAAACAGATTCCTGAAATTCCTTTGCTTATATTTTGCAATAAGAGGTTTTAGAATGATTTCTTGATACTATACACATGAAGTATAATATTATTTCTCATAAGATACATAACCTCCAGTTACAGCTAATTTTCTTGATTCAGTGCTGCCCTCTATATACATACTTTTTTCCTCACCACAGAACAATGACTGGATGCTAATCCCTGGTGTACCAGGGAAGGACAAACAGACAAGAATATAAATCTAGAGATGGGTGAGACACTCTTTCGATAGCATCCTTGGCCAAAAGGTCTAACACCACATTGGAGAAATTCTGGGGGGAGACAGAATCCCCTGTAGGAGGGGGAAAAAAAAAGAATAGGAACAGTATACAAAGGAGGAGGAGAAAAGAAAGGAAGGGTAAAGCAAACAGATATAGCCTGCAGCCGTCAACTGTCAACCACAAAAGAATCCACGAGTTCAAATCAAGCCAAATGGGCCCCCACTGTTCCTGAGCCCAGATGGTAGTCACTGATGAGACTGTTGGTGCTGCAACCTACAGATGATGGAAGAATGGATGGTAGAAGAGGAACAGGATTAAAAATAGCTAGAAGAAAGGAGTTAGGAGGATAGGAAACAGCAACTGGAAGAGAAGGGGCTTGGAAAGGACACAAGGGTAGTCAAGGAATAATATTGATGCACAGTCTGAAACCACCTGTTAGTGCATGCTTGTTGCATGCAATAATGCAATAGTATCACATGGAAACACTTGAGTTCAGATGGGAGCCTCAAGACTAGTGGCAAGCAAAAAAAAAATGCATGTAGAGGGCAGCACTGAATCAGAAAAACCAGATGTAAGTATCTATCAGAAATACATTTTTAGTTTTGGAAAATGTTGACTTTTATTTATCAGTAAATTATTCATTACTGAAAGTGAATCATTTATGAAACTAAATTGATA
>NW_013673107.1:24301-26038 GCF_000517525.1 Limulus polyphemus | reverse complement strand
GAAGAAGGTGACTGCAAGGATAAACTTGAAATAAATCAGAGGTTTCACACTGGGAAGAAACAGTATGGCTGTGTCGCATGTGATAAAACATTTGAAAAAAATAGTGACCTAAAAATACTTCAAAGTGTACAAACAGGAGAGGAATTATATAGGTGTGTGGTGTGTGGCAAAGAATTTGGAAGGATTAGTAACCTAAACAGACATGAAAAAATTCACTCTTCTGATCAACAATACAGTTGTTCAGTGTGTGGCAAAGAATTTAGAACAAATAGTCACTTGAAAATACATCTGAGGATACACACTGGTGAAAAACCATATATTTGTGAAGTATGCAAGAAAGAATTTGGAAGAAAAAGTGACCTGAAAATACATCAGCGTATACATACTGGAGAGAAACCGTATAGGTGTGCAGTGTGTGGTAAAGAGTTTGGAAGTAGTAGTAATCTAAATGGACATAAAAAAATTCACACTGGTGAAAAAGAACACAGTTGTGTAATATGTGGCAAAGAATTTGGAAATAATAGTGACCTAAAAAAACATAATAGGATACACACTGGAGAGAAACCTTACATCTGCTTAGTGTGTGGCAAAAAATTTGGCAATAAAAATCAACTTGATGTACATGAGAGGGTGCATACTGGAGAGAAACCGTACAGTTGTGAAGTGTGCGGGAAGGAATTTCGAAGCAATAGTGACCTAAATAAACATAATAGGACACACACTGGGGAGAAACCTTATATCTGCTTAGAATGTGGAAAAGAATTTGGAAGAAATAGTCATCTAAAAGCCCACAGGAGAATGCACACTGGAGAAAAACCATACAGCTGTTTAGTGTGTAGCAAAAAGTTTGGAACAAATAGTCACTTAAAAATTCATCTAATGATACACACTGGGGAGAAGCCACATAGTTGTGTTGTGTGTAGGAGAGAATTTGGAAGGAAAAGTGACCTAAAAATCCATCAGCGAATACACACTGGAGAAAAACCATATAGATGTGAAGTGTGTGGCAAGGAGTTTGGAAGGAGTACTCACCTAAACAGACATAAAAGAACTCATCTACACAACACTATGCATGTGGCATAACTTAGAGAAACGATATAGTTGTGTAGCGTGTGGTAAATAATTTATTAGTAAAGGTCAACTTGAAATGCATCAAAGAATACACAGTTTGGAAAAGACTACACATTTGTTCAGTATGTAAAAAGAGTTTAGAAGAAAAAAAACTTAAAAATATATCAATAAGTACTCACTTGAAAGAAATGTATTGTGTGACAAGGAGTTTGGAAGAAGTAATCATTTTAAAAAGTCATCAGAAGGTTCATACTTATGAAAAATGATATATTTGTATAATCTGTTGAAATAAAAGTTGTAATATGGGTTGTATAGGTGTTTGGTGTGTCGTAAAAAATGTGTGACTTAATAAAACATAGCAATTATAACATATTGTGGAGTTGATACAATTATATATTGTGTAATAAAAAATTTATAACAAGATATTAATTAAAAATACACCAAAAAGATCCACACTAAAGAAAAAAAATCCAATGTGTAGTATGTCTAATGATAGCTTAAAAAGATACGTGATGGCACACTAGGAGAAATGATTCAGTCGTAGTGTTTGTAACCGAGAAATAAATAGTCTTATCATGTAGAAAGACATCTTATTATTGACATCTGAAGTAAATCATACAGTTGTGAAGTTTATGGAAAGAAAGAAATTGTTATGTGAAAAGTGAT
>NW_013673107.1:3502-23493 GCF_000517525.1 Limulus polyphemus | reverse complement strand
AATATTTCACTGTAGCAATCCCAGAATGAGTGAAGTGTTTCCATCTGTACATTTTTAATAGATGGTAGTTCTAGTGATGAAAATTGGTCATTGTTACTTTTGCTGTATCTTCAGTCCCATTTTGTTCTAAAATTAGCATTGTCAATACTTTTGCCATCCAACTGATTCTGTTGTAGTTTTAAAAATCCTAATTGAAATCTAGGATCTAACAAAATGGCTAAAGTAAAAGTTGATTTGTATTTCCTTTTGTTCTTTCCAAAAACCCATGATGATAAAATAAATAAATAGCATAGATGAGGTATGTTAGTTGCTTTAAAGTAATTTAGTTTTTTATGCTTTACCTATTTACATTTTTTAAACAAATAGCATATTGCTCAGAATATGAAGTAGTACTAAATCTTACTGAAAGTGAAGTAAAGAGACTAGACACAGAATGTAATGCAAAATGAACAATCGTTATTAAACGTTAAATACAAACACTGTATCTACTTGTTATTACTGGATCACAGGACTTTACTGAAGACCACGTTACAGGTTGAACTAGATGATATTCTAGACCAAATGTAGTGTTCTTTAATTTACAAGAAACCTCTTATTTACCCAGGACATCTTGTACTACCCACTTGACTGGTCATGCTTATTACAACATAGGTGGGCCTGTAACCTCTAGTTGAATGACACTGTTGTTGACATCCTTACACAGTGTTGTATTGAGCAATATCCTTCATCTGTAACCTCTAGTTGAATGACACTGTTGTTGACATCCTTACACAATGTGTTGTATTGAGCAATATCCTCCCTGTGCAGTGATGGGTATTATCCATTTCTAATAACAATAAAAGTAGCTTTAGAATGAAACCAATTTAATAGCTCTCTGTACCAAGTGTTATGTGAAACAAAGCATAAATTCAGAAAAAATACTATAATATTATAAAAAAGATAGAAATGAATTATATCTTCAAATCTGACAATACCTAGGAAATGTCTTGCATTTAACAGCCTAGAAACGGCAGACATAACTAGTGGAGGTAGTCCGTATTGTTAGGTTACTTACAGTTTCTCTTCTACTGGAACTGGGCTGTTCAAACAACATCCAGATATTAGTGAAGGAAATGTGGATGACTTGTAGGGTAGCTCTCTTACCTGTTGTTATGGTAATGGCAGCAGTGGGTCAAGCACATGACCCAATGAAGCCTGGAGTCAAGGAAATCTACAGGTGCAAGTGACGCATTGTTTATAGGCAGTATATACATGAAGTTTATAGAAATTTTACTTTACCACAACAATAGAACTTTAAACCTACACTTCTATGTGAACTTGTGATAAATCAGAATTTATTATAGCTGTAGGGATAGTTTAAATAACATTAGAATTACTGTGAGTTGAATTATAAGTGCTTGTACAGAATTGTCACTAATGTTTGAATTAGCTTAACATAGTATAGTTTTAGTACAGGCATCATACTGAAACAAGGGCTATCTGTTGGTAAGATCAATTTCAGTTTTAACTACCTGGAGCCTAGTTTTGTGCAGAATCAGGATGGATGAATCTTTTGATGTGGGATCAATGGCCAACACTACTTAGGTATGCAAGCTGTACTCATGCCATATATACTGGATAGGTTGATGAGTCATCAAGCAGAGAAAATGATTTGTTAATAGAGGGTAGAAATAGCATGAGATGTTTAGTTACTGGTTATCAGCAGGGCTGATTCATATAAGGTCATGTGCCAAGAAGGTTTCTCGATGGTGAGAGGGTATCTATATTCTTTATTGGCCAATGTAGGCCACTGGCTCAATATCACTCACCTGTTTTGTTAGGGTAGTCAGGTCTAGGAATGGGGTACTAAACAGTGAGTTGTTAATATACTGCCTACAAACAAATATACTTAATAAAAACAGTACCCAGGTAAAGCACTCTGCAGGGGACCACAGCTGTCCAGAAAGAGAAAAGGGAAACGAAGGTCTAAACATCGAGCTTTTAAGTAATGCATGCATACAAAAGTGAATCAGAAACTGTCAGTCTCACAGGTTACTTCAATGCCAGGGGTATCAAATACTGCCTTTTATGACATCATACTTTTTCAAGAGAAAAACCTTTATATCCTGAGTAGTTCATAATCACTGGTTTTAACTTCATATTCCATGCTGACCCAGAGGCTGGGAATAGCCATTGCAGGTCGACATGGCAGCAACATCTATTATGAACTACATGACAGTTTACGTCGAAACAGTCACCACTGCAAGAAACCATCCAGATAGCTCACCCAAAGTTACCCACACAATTCTGGGTTAACAGTGTTTACACATGAATCATGTGCAGATTGAATGTTTCAATCTGAATTCTCTGATAACACTTTTATAAATTTAGCAGTAGGAGACTTAAATGCAAGACATTCCATTTGGGGGTGCAAATGAAGACACTAATGACAAAGGTTTATGTTCTGGTCTGTACAGTATAGCCATCAAACTTATACTGCTAAACAAGAATCATTGAACAGCGAGGTGACAGACTCCTGTGTACATCCTGTTTTTGTTAATTCCACCTTGAGTGTTATACCTGACATAGGGGATATAATATCTGCAGTGCTCATCTCATGTGTAGATATGCATGAACACATTGCTGGAATAGTGATCATGATAAAGCCTGGAAAAGCATGCAACCAATCCCATGCTGAGTTCATATGGATAAAACAAAACCTGTCAGAAAAGAGAAGGATTGCATCAAATATAGTTTTTGCTCTCTATAGGTGACCGAATTTCGAAACACGTAACGAAATGATCTATGCAGAAAGTCTAATCTCACAAACATTTCATTGTGATACCTCTGTAATCTTATAGTTCTCACAGGAAATAAAAACATGGCAATGTCAGTCATTTATGAAGTTGATGGTATCAACTCTGTACAAATGAAGAACGAGGAAAGGTCTTCATGCTCAGATACATTAGCAAATGTGACCATGGTGACATGCAGGAGAGGCTCAAGCTACAACAATTGCTACTTGAACCACAAAAACTAGCTGCCATGTTAGCCACCTTTAGCTGGATTAAAACAATAGAACCATAAATACATCTGAAGAAAGAACTCCTGGTCCGGATGGTGTAGAAAACTCTACCATTAAAACCTAACAGAAGCTAACTTCTTAACATTAGTGTTGGATGATCAATGTAGTTAGGCAACAGATAATATCCCTGAAATATGGTCTGATGCCTTTATCAAATTCTTACCAAAACCCCTGAAGGATCACCCTTGTCTTTAATGCATTATCCATTTCCAAGCATCTGGTAGGCTCTGTTCTATATTTCTATGTAGTAAATCGAATCTGTTGTAAGTTGCACTTCATTGTGGTACTGATAACTACTATTTCCTTATTTATATCAACATTTCTGCCTTCTATCCAATCAATTTCTTTAAGATATTAGTATTGTACATTTATCATATTTAGTAAAAGCACCCAGTCTTATAATTTCTTCTTCAAGTGGTAGCTAAAACTAATTAATCTTGACTACTTTTTGCATCGAGTTTTATATCTAAAATTAATTTTGTCATTATATGGAATTATAATTATTGGCAGATTACTGTCTTTTGGTAAGTGGCTAGTGTGTATAGGTATATACTATAAACTCTTTGTTGGAACTGAGCCTAACTTAATTTAGGTTTCAGGTACGATTGCCAAAAAATAACTTGTGTCAATTTTTAAACACTTAATTTTAGGGTTACTTCAAATGAATGCTATGCGTCATAACTGAGTCATGAACACAAGGCATAACTTTAACATAAGGTTATGCTTTCCAGAACTGTTTGCAGTTTTAGCACATGACAATGACTTCCTTGAAACAAAGAAGTATTTTAATTGATAATCTACCCAAGGATTGCACTCTTAGTAACTTTAAATTTTTAACGAATTATATTGACCCTGAATTGGTTTTTAATGTTCTTCTGCCAAAAGCTAATTAATACCATATAGTCTTTGGATCACTAGAAGTTTAGCTAGAAGTCATACCGAGTTTAGATGCTAAAACCTTTGGGGAGTGGGAAATTGATGTTAGTTTTTTGCTTCATAAACGTGAATTAGAACTGAAGAAATTAGTTTAGGCATAAGACAAATTTTTAAATAATGCTGTTAAGAATGTTGAAGCCCTTGTCCAACAGAAACATAAAAAATCATTTTCACTATTACAAGTTTTGCTAACAAAGCATCCTCTTAATTCCCTCAGTTTTTTTCATAAAGCACTTCATCCTGTCTTCCTCAAAAGACAAACTCCTAAAAAGCCTTCAAATTTTAGTTAGTCTAGTATTCCTGCTATGAATTCTCCTACTTCAGGATAACATTCTATGCTTATAATGCCACCAAGACAGCTGCAATTTTCTGAAAAAATTGGGTTTGGTAAGAAACATTTAACCTATGACAGTATGAAGTTAAGCTCCTGCAACACAATGTTTATTATGATGCATCAATCAAACAAGCTATTAGGTGTTCCCGTTTAGGTATAGCTGCTGATGTTTATTACATGTGGATGAGATCATCTCTCTTTTTTGAATTTTGAGTAAGTTTCTTGGTGATGTCTTACCATTTGAAGTCATGTTAGACAATTTTTATTCATCCAAACAAAATGATTGCAAATTTATCTTGCAAATAAGATTATTTTTCTTACTCTTGTGAAATATCCAAACCTAGTGTAACATCCAGCATGGCAAGAGAAATTATGTGGATAACATTTTATTCAGGCTTAGATAAAGTAGTTGAACTGGAATGGTCCAAATCAGTTACAAAGAAATTTAAGACCAGCCAACCTATAACTGCCACTGAACATTAAGTGGACATGTAGAAAATAACATCTATGGATAAAAAAACTTAATGAAATTTTAAGTTTTAACTGAAAGCTAGAAAACAGAATAGATGCAGAATTATCTTCAATTGCACTATATAGTTCAGCTCCTTAGATCTAAGAACTGTATATTAGCAAGATGAGTTTAAGAAAGGAGATAAATAGAAAATTCAGCAACTGTAGACTCTTCAGTCGTTTTTTTTAAGTATGTTGTTTGAACTTACTAATGCCCAAGTAACTTTCCAATAGCTTAGGGAAGGCTGTTTAACCAATATTAATTTTATCTATAGTTTAGTGTGAGATAGTTTTATATGGTTTTGTTTCTGGTTCGTTTATCATTTAGTTTAACTATGAATTTTTAGTTACATTAAAACACTAACTCACCTTCTAGCTAAACATATTTATCTTGAATAAATATGTATGCATTATGAAACTGACACTAGCTTCCCTAGTAATAATGTACAGATATTATTAATATTGTATACTATTATGTAAATTGATATCACATGAAATGTACTCTCGTGATCTAACGGAGTGAATAAATACCCTGTCATAAGCTTCATAAACCGAGTCATAAGATAATTAGTGAATTATTGCTGCTTGTTACTTGACGATATTAGTGATTTTGGAGTTTACGAAATACTTATTTTGGAATTAGGTTTTTCTTTGTTTCTTTTTCCTGATTCCTTTAGTTATTGAAACACTCATTAACCTTGATTTATATATTGTATTGTTCATTAACATTAGTTTCTATTCCTGGCCAGGCACACATTTATTTACTGTGTTTTGGTAAGTTTTTCAACTTTGTATTTCAAGTCCAAAGTCAAAACAAAGGGGTGGCTGACCAGAAGCAGGATGCCACCAAAGGTGACAAGAAGTCAACAGACAAAAGGGAGAAGAGATGCTATGCTTGTTATAAAATGGGGCACATTGTGAGTGAGTGAAAGTTTATCACCAATAAGCAGTAGAAGAAATTTCAACATAAAAAAGATGGTGCTGGCAGGAAACAAAAATAGAGAAGAAACGGAATGAAGACAATTCGTCAGATTCACTACAAGAAGGAAGTGATATCACCATGATTAAACAATGCATGATTGATGGTCAGTGAAGTTAGTGAATGGGTCAACAGTGCCAGTGGTGAAATGAGCATGTGACAAACATCAAGAGGTGCCAACATACCACAGCATACCAGTAAATGAAGGCTATGTCAGTGAAAGTACTATGAGATACTGGGTGCAGCAGTGAGAATCAGTCTAATATCTGATGGGCAAGGCACATCTGTGTATACTGATTGATGGGACAGTGAGAAAGTTTCCAACAGCAAAAATAAAGCTGGAAACTCCATACTATATGGGAGACCTTGAGGCCATGTATATGAAGGCACTCATCTACAACTTGATGATTGGCATTATACCAAGCAGTAGAAGTTTGGAGGGACCAGACAGAAAGGAGACTGATGAGACATCTGTAGTCACCACAAGGGCTCAAGAGAAGAAAAGTAAGCAACACATCAAGCCCATGCGAGTCTTGAAAGGTGACTTTGGAATGCAGGTCTATGGGAACTGAAGGAAGCACAGAAGAAAGACCCTTCACTGCAGAAAATTTGAAACAGTGCCCAAGAAAAAGTTGAGCACAATACCAAGGGATCTACAGAATAGAAAACCAGAAGGGAGTGCTGTACCAGATCTATCAAGGTGGTTCTACTGGAGAAGTTAAACAGATGATAGAACCAACAGACTCAAGTGATGAAGGTGGCTCATGAGTCAATTGTGGGAGGACACCTTGGAGTGAAGAAGATGGTAGAAAGAATCACCAGCAACTTCCACTGGCTGGGGTTCATCAGAGATGTGACCAGATTCTGCAGGTCATGTGATATCTGCCACAGGATAGTACCTAGAGGGAAGGTTGCCAAGGTCTCACTGGGTGAGAGGCTTCTCATAGAAGAGCCATTCCGCAGAGTAGCTGTGGACTTGATTAGAACACTAGCAAATGTATCTGACAAGGGCCGTCAGTACATGCTGACAGTAATCAACTATGCAACACATTACCCAGAAGACATAGTACTGTCAAAGCTAGAGAAAGAGAGACTAATAGAAACCTTCCTGGAAATGTTCTGCAGAGTAAGCTTTCCATAAGAAGTCTTGAGTGACAGAGGGACCCAGTTTACCTTAGAAGTGATGCAAGCTGTGTACAGACGCATCGGACTAGGCAACTCTTTTACCAATCCATAAAATCCCAGACGTAAAGGACTTTTCTCTTCCAGTCAGCTTCTGAGGTCTAACATGTCCTGGTAAGTGTTCTTTACTTCTGACTCTTCTTCTCCTGTCTACAGTTCTTTCAATATCTGCATCAGACTTTGTATTGTTCTTTCATACAGTAATTCAAAAGGTAAAAGTCCTGTACTCACTTGTGGGACATCTCAGTAAGCAGATAATACTGCCTGCAGGTACCTGTCCCAGTTACGTGGTCTCTCTCAGCACATCTTCTTCAGCATGCTCTTTGACTCTCTCACCCTGTCAACTTGCTCAAGGCATTCAGAAGCACTTCTATAACATGAAGGCCAATGATCGATATTTCAAGGTCAGACAGAAGGTCTTAGTTCTGCTAACCACAGACAATAACAAATTCACCCTGCAGTAGAAAGGACCTTTAAAAGTGGTCAACAGAAAGGACCTTTGAAAATGGTCAACAGAAAGGAATAGAAGGTCATAGTGGATGGGAAGACCAAGATTTACCACACCAATCTGTTGAAGAGGTACTTAAATACGGAAGAAGACCTAATGAGTACAGCTATTAAGGCACAGATGGACATTAGTGTAGTTTTCATAGATGCAGAACCAGAAGACAGTGACTTTATCATAGAAGACGAAGACCTAAAACCACTGGGTGAAGATGAGATGTACAATGACATCAACATCAGTGAAGAGTTGACTGGCAAGCAGAAGAAAGAACTACAAGATCTACTGTGGTAGTATACAGGTGTCTTCACAGCTAAATTAGTCAAGACAGACCTTGTGCAACACAAGATTGAAACCATGACCAGGGATCCAGTCAAGGTGAAGCCCTACTAGATTCCCTATGCAAGGAAAGACCTCATCAAGCAATAAGTTGGAGAAATGTTAGAAGCCAGCATCAGTTAGCCGTCGAATTCATACTACTGTTCCATAGAAGTAATCAAGAAGAAGAGGAATGGCTCAAACTACTTCTGCATAAATTTCTGGAAGATGAACCTCATGATGAAATTTGACTCCAAACTTATGGCCAACCCAGAGGCTATCATGGCAAAACTATATGGGGCCAAGTTCTTTACCAAGATCGACCCCAGTAAAGATTATTGTCAGATCCCAATGGAGACAGAATCTAAAAAGAATACAGTTATTGGAACACCGAACAGGTGCTACCAGTTTAAGAGGATAACATTCTGACCCACACCGCCAGATGGAGGAACCACCTAAAGAAACTGAGAGGGCAGCAGGTCTGACCATTAGACCATCCAAGTGCTACATCAGCTATTCTGTGGTAGACTTTGTTGGATACAAGGTGGGCAACTAGTAGATAGCCATTGTTAGATATAAGTGACTGTTTCAATTTTAAGTTTAATGTTTGTGTTATTTTTAGTTATTGTTAGAAGTGATAGTTTATGGCAAGCAACTAGTAGATAGCCATTGTTAGATATATGTGACTGTTTCAATGTTAAGTTTAATGTGAGTGTTATATTTAGTTATTGTTAGAAGTGATAGTTTATGGCAAGCTTGCTTAGGTAACTGTTTACAAATCATTTGTTGCCAATTGACAATTGTTATATTACTTCATCAGTTTTTCTCATTGTTGTAATTGAGTATTATTGGATCATAATATCTAGTAGTGTGTGGAACATTCTAAACCTCTGTTGGGGTATAAATACATGTTAAAAATTTAACTCTAGAGCTAGATCTAGACTATGCTATTGTGAGTTTAGCCACAAAGAAGTTATAGTGGCAATTCTTGAAGTGAAATTATCACAAACCATATTGTAATAACAAAGTAGAAAAGAATAATTTGTCTTGTCAGTTGTGTTATAAAATAACTGAACCAGCTTATGTGGACTTTTATGAAAAAGAGAATTATTTAAAGCTCTGGATACAACTGTAGTAATTAACATTGTAATGAACATTTGTATATGGATTTGATTTGTTTTTAATATATTATTTTAAAACAAGTGGACTGTGTGGTTTGTTTAATGTTGAAATTTATTACCAACAAGTCTCAAACATGTATCATGTTTTTTAATTTTTGTCAAAAACTAACATACTACAGGTCTCACAAAAAAAAGTAAGTAAGAGCTACTTCCAGCACTATTACAAAACATATAATGTTTATCTCCGATTGAAACAGCACGTGTACAAGTTTAAAGAAGAAAACCACTGAAACTAAGATCACTAAATAGCAACTAAATGGACATTTACATTTCATGAAAGATTCATCAAATGACAATTATTAGATTACCTAAAAGTTAAAACAAGGCATACTCTATACCCCTCAGTGTGTTTTTCACTTAGTTAAATTAAAATTTCTTTCAAACTACCTTTCACATACACTACACAACTCTATGATTTCTTCCACTGTGTATCTTCTCATGTTTTTTTAAGTCACAATATCTTCCAAAGTCTTTTGCACAAACTACACAACAATAAGGTTTCTCACCAGTATGAATCCTCTCATGTGCTATTAAGTCACTATTTCTTCCAAATTCTTTTGCACAAACTACACAACTGTAAGGCTTCTCACCAGTATGTATCCTCTTATGTGCTTTTAAGTCACAATTTCTTCCAAATTCTTTTGCACAAACTACACAACTATAGGGTTTCTCACCACTGTGTATCTTCTCGTGTGCTTTTAACTCGTAATTTCTTCCAAATGTTTTACCACACACTACACAACTGAAAGGTTTTTCTCCAGTGTGTATCCTTTCATGCATTTTTAATCCACAATTTCTTCCAAATTCTTTTCCACATACAACACAACTATATGGTTTTTCTCCTGTGTGTATCCTCTGATGTATTTTCAGGTTACTGTTCGTTCCAAATTCTTTGCCACATACTGCACAAATATATGGTTTTTCCCCAGTGTGAATCCTTAGATGTATTTTTAAGTGACTATTTGTTCTAAATTCTTTTCCACACACTACACAACTGTGTGGTTTATCCTCAGTGTGTGTCCTCTCATGTTTTTTCAAGTTAGTGTTTGTTCCACATTCTTTACCACATATCATACAACTATATGGTTTCTCCCCAGTGTGTATCCTTAAATGCTCTTTTAGATAACAGTTTCTTCCAAATTCTTTGCCACACACCATACAACTGTATGGTTTCTCTCCAGTGTGTATTTTCTCATGTCTTTTTAGGAAACAATTTGTTCCAAATTCTTTGCCACACACTACACAACTATATGGTTTCTGCCCAGTGTGGATCTTCTCATGCCTTTTAAGGCCACCTTTTGTACTAAATTCTTTGCCACAAAAAACACAATTATATGATTTAACTTCACTGTAAGGAAATGGAAATTCTTTTAAATTACTTTCCTTTGAAAATGTTTTGCCAAAAACATCAACACTGCATGGTTTCTGGGAGTCAGAGAATTTTCTGTTTGTTGAGGAAGCTTTTCCTGTTGAAATAAGATAGAAACAAATATATTAATTTATGAATACACCATGTATGTACGAGGGTAGTTTCTGTTTAAAGAGATGTAATGCCGAAGAAAAATAAACTGCTAAAACTATTGGGAACAAGTTTTGTTTAACAATCGTAACACTGAAAAATAAATATTACGAAAAAAAAACGATGGCTCATTTTACAAACTACTGTCTTCTCTTTAAAATATATTGTAATTAAGAAATTGTTCCCATAAGCAAAATAATGTTCAAAAATAATTAATCAATAGGCTTAAAATTCTACATTTATAATGAAGCTTTAAATTTAATGTCTAAAAGATCTTATGTTTCAGATAAGGGTATTGTAACAAAATTGACACTTATAACTTTTACTATACATTTCTTTACTATAAAATTTGTATGTATAAGAAATACATAAAATTGCCATGATAAATATTTGTGTATTAGTTGTTTAACATTTTTGTATTTAATGCCATGAACACAAAGTGGGGGTACTTGGTAAAGGTTATCAAACATGCAGATAATAAACAAATTAGCAATGATATTTCACTGTAACCTATGTAGCTTGTGCAGCCTGAACCTGCAGTCATCATTAACACTACTAGTTAGTCAGTGAAATTGAGATGCAGAGTAAACTATTAAATTTTATTAACAAACCAGTAAAAGTTTTACTTGATCATTAATGGGATCATTAGAGGAGCAAGTTGTTCTAATAAAACATGGATGAAAAGTTTCTTCTGGAAAAAAATCCTGACTATGATCGACAGAACTAAGTTCCTGCAGTATGCACCTTTTCATGTTTCTTTAGTGAATATTACTGCTCTCTTTCTACACACACACTATACAGCTGTATGGTTTTAGCCCAGCGTGTGTGTCTTCTGATGTATTTTATAGGTCAGAACAATTTTAATGCAAAATATACAACAATCAATAAACATTCATATTGGAAGTGTACATAAGTAGTCATTATTAATCAAAAGTTCGATCAGGCTTACAATATAGTATCACTGAACTAAGGTGATGTATAACTGACTTCAGTTTAGCCATAACTGAACTTCCTTGAATCCATAATCACTTTTTACTTTCACCTCCACTAATTATTACAAGGTAGACCATTGTGATAACAACATTACACTTTGTCCAAATATTCCATGTAATACTAAACACATTTTTGAGTTTACTAGCAGTGTCCTTTCATTAGGAGACAACCACCTAACTTGTTAACACAGAAACTTTTTTAACATATTATTTTTGTTGTACTACATAATACTGTGTGTTATTTTTTTATTGTTTCAAGGACATTAAAAAATTGAGTCACATGGTTATTAACAGCATGAAAGCAACTCAACGAGGAAAGAATTTTCATATTTCTGAGGTAAGCATTTGTTTGAAATTTACTTCAATTCATAAAATGTAAAAGCTTACAAGCTCCCAAAGAGATGTTTAATCTAAGTACTGTGTGAAGCAAATTTTGCATCATGAAGTTGATTTTCTTTAAATTTTAAGTCATTACTAGAACTTAATTTACTGTAAAGTAGATTTTTTGATTTAACACTAATTAATATACAGTTACAGGGATGCACTTACCAGATGTACCTTTTAACCGAGAATTAATTTTTTGCAAATCATTTTCTTTCTTCACATCTATAACATCATTTCTAGAATTGTCTGTATAACTATCATAATTTTCATCAAACTTGGAAATAACATCATCTTGTTTAAACTCTCTGGGCGGCTCAGTGTTCACTGTGACAAAAGTGTTCTGAGAGGAAAAGAACACATTAACAAATCAATAACAAACAAACTCGCAAGTCTGATTTACAAATTTCCTTCTCAAAATTTCTATACTACCAACTAGCTACAACTAATTTATTTGTATAAATTCCTCAACCACAGTCAATGGTGTAAGTATGCCCCTCAGCCCTTGCACTTGTTGGGGGGGAGGGGGCAAATCATAACTACAATTATAGGGGGCCCATATTTTGCAGTTACTCCACTGACCTTGGTAATAGATAATTTCAAGGTAAATGGGAAGAAATATTGTACTTCATATGTGTAGCGTATGTTAGTCGTTTTTCTAAACCTACTTTATTACATAAAACAATATCACTACAATTCTTCAAATAATGCCTGTTGAATCTAGCACATATTCAAAGTAATCTTTAACACAAATCTTGTAATTACATGGTTAACATGTTATAGTTTTTGAAACTCTATTTAGATTCAGGAAATAATCTTTAATTGTAATTTTTGAATAGACACAGAAAAATACTCTATGTCAGTTTATTATGTTTATAGGATGTTTTTACTAAAATGTCAATCATAAACCAGACACAAGCATTACAATTTAATAAAATTTCATGGAAATCACCATTAAAGATGATTTGAAACAGTTAAATTGTATCTTAGTTGTATCTAATTATTTTTTTCTTACTTTCTGTTAATTGTAAAAACAAACACTGTCAACACTGAACAGATCATTTGCAAATAATTTCAAAACACTATCATCAAGCATATAATACTGCCAAAACGTTGTGTTAATAGTACATTTATGTAGTCGTTTTTGCCAACAAAACATTTTATGTTTTTGATCTAAAAAAATCACCATATTGTTTTTGTTACCTCATTATAAATGTAGTTCTCTGCTTGTTCCTCTTTTGCTACACCAAACTCAATAGTGGGACTTGAAGATCCTTTTTCTAAAACAACAGTTTACCCTGTTACTAGAGGTATAAATAATATATACATCTGTTAAAACAGATTTGACACAATTTGTATAGTCACATCACAAAATCCTTATTGTGACAGATTATAAGGTGTAAACTATCTTTAGCTAAGTGTTAGTACAATTTTAAAAACTTAACCCTCAAAGGATAAAATTTAATTCAGCTATCATTAATTTGATGTTTTTCTTTTGTCAAGACCTAAATATTTTTTCTTTCTCTACTTCCCTCCCTTATCACTGAGATTAGTTATTTTATTCTCTCAAACTATTTGTACCAAAGATTGGTTTGGTCACCTTCTTTGTAATCTCCATATGTATATTGAATTGTATATGGTCAGCTATTTCAAAGTCCAAGGTTTATGATTTTTCAACTCAACCATGGTATCCCAAGTAATGACATCACATTGTGTTCTCTGACATTAGTAACATTAAACTTTGTCAATACTTTGCTGCTGACTTTGTTTTGCTTCATATTTAGGTTCACTGTGCAGTAGCCAAGTTAACCTGTGATGATATTCTTGTCAGTGATGTTAATTATACCGGTAGCAGTTGCACTCCATGCTGATATCATCTTGGAGACTTTGCTCTTGACACATTTTGGTTACAGATGTGCCTGGCAGCTAAATCTTTGTACCATCTCTCTTTCAAAGTTTGTTAGACCCTACCTTGAAGTCATAACGTCTAAATATGAAGCAAGCTGTCCCATCCACTAAACTATAATAAAATAAATACCCTCAAAGTCAGCCTTTAGTCTTTGTTATTTAAATATTCTCAGAATGGAGCTCATCTTTTTTCATTTCTTTCTCTACACTAATCCATCCACCATTTTTTTAATGTAGGATTCTGGCTGTCTGTTCTGTGGAAAAGTGAGAATCTTTATCTAAAAATTTCCCATATTTGATCATTTTTTCTAATCAACCCTATGATAGGCTCAAAGTGTGCTTGTCTTTACTTTTAGCAGTTAAATTCAAAATTTAATTAAACTACTTTATTTTCAATGTATATCAATAAGCATCTTATTGAAATGTAGCTGTTAATTCAAATTTTTATATTATCTAACTCTTAATTTCAAATGGAAAACAGGGTGATAGAAAATTATTTTTCCTATTTTAAAATTTAATAATTAAATAACTAAAGAAATACAACCATGCAGTTTTCAACATCTTGTAGCATAACTCAAACATCAGTAGACTTCTACATGTGCACTATTAGTGGTTTTCAGCAAGTCTAACTAATATTTGATTTCAGTCTACATTTACTGCAACATATTCACAGTTACAGTAGCAATGGCATCTTTTATCCTGGTCATTAGCTCCATGATGTTTGCTATAGGTGTGCAATACATGGTCCTTAACATAACTAAAAGAAAGAAGTCCAGTGAATGTGGAGGCCACAGAATAGACCCACCCTGCAAGCCAAACAATGCAATGAGTCTTTTCTTGCATGGTTGCCATTTTACGGGGTAACACCACTCACTGGAGTGAGAAAAAACATGTCAGTAAAAACTATTTGAGTTAGGTTGCAAGAAGTTGAAAACTGCATGACTGTATTTCTTTAGCTATTTAATTATTAAATTTTAAAATACTAAAAATAATTTTGGACCACTCTGTATTTTCAATATTAACTTCTCTTTGTTGTGTGACACATCTACACTCCAAATTCCTAATTTTGGTTTTCTTTCTTGCATTGCATGGGTATTTAAGAAATACATATAATACTAAAATGCCAGAATATAAAATGTGAACATCAAATCTTGCTTTACTGAGATACCAGTGTATTTTTTCACATCTGCATGACATACCTTCCCATCTTTCTCTCTCTTTTAAAACATGTTTATAATTTTCTCTGACATTGCTATTGGACATATTTATAGTCAATAGAAACAAAATATCTTTCTTTACAAGACTTTTTACATGGTTATTTCATTTTGCCTGCCACACTTTGCTTAACATCCATTGTGTGTTATAGTGCTTTTTGAGCTCTGAACAGCTAATGGAATTTGTCAACCTATTTATAGTTTAGCTAGAAAGCCATTTAAATTATAGTAGTTTTGAGACATTCTATTCTAGTGCCAAATATATTTCATGTTCTAAAATACATATCTGAAAACAACAGGTATTATTTTGTGGACAACTAACAGTGTGAGAAAAAAAAAGAAGCCTTATTCAAGTATGTTGTAAGTACATATAGGCCTATAGCTAAGATAAGTACTAAAATTATTATTTTTTCATGTGTATTTTTTATTTATTGTTATATATTTTTTAACAAAATTAACTAAAATGTAAAAATTAAAACTTATTAGGTTACATAATAAAACTTAAATGAAAAAAATGTTTTAGAAATTTCTTGTGATCCTAGCTCATGTAATTTAAATGATTTGAGGTCACATAATATTACTTAATCTATGTTTGCACTACAAAATTCATTTATCATGTTTTTCACAGTATAATTTGCTAAAACATGATCAACAAACATGTCATTTATTTCCAGTTAATGTCAATTAACATGGTTTGCATGTGCAGAACAGTGACAGAAAAAAAAAAAATCTCTACAGTGTCACTCAGCTGATGTTCATCGCTTTTGACATGGAAATCAAATCTCACTGTATGCCGGCTATCACAGAGCACAAATTAGGCCCAATTACAGCTGGCTAGTAGGAAATTTACTAGGTTTCTAAAATTTTAGAAATTTGTGGAGTCCTGACCCACTCCATTATACTAAATTATTTAAATTATGGTTGCCTTATGCAAAACATATAAAATGGATATAATTACTTCACAGAGATTTGTCACTGGATTTTGTATTTGGAACATAGCTAGGAAATTAAAAAAAAAATAGTAAGAAAGAAAAATCGTCCAGAAAGAATAGAATATTTAAAAATTATGAAATTGAACTTACTATTAGATGATGTTTTTATAGTATCATCTTCACATTTCACCAACTTAACATCCAACAAAGTAATCTGTTCCTCATCAGATAAGGGTTTAACTTTGGTGTCTAATATTTCCATGGTTACATCAGTGTGTTATCTTTTACATTTTTATCTGCAGGAAAAGAAAATAATTTTACCTTTTTCTGTAAGACTAGTTAATAAAAAAAATCAAAGTTTCATTACCAAGATATTTTTTTAATTATTAGAAATGTGAATAGAAAAAGTTATGCTGCTTTTATCTATAAACTATAACTTTCAACTTTTTGTGTTTTAACATTTTTAATTAACTAATAAGTAAATTATCACCCCACCGAATTATCGTATCCTTTATGAACAAGTGATAACTAATAGGAAAGCTTTTTATGTCTATGAAGGCCCAAATTTATAAAGCTAACCACTGGATGATACAACTGAAAGTACTAACAAGCTAAATTATCTTACTTTTTCAAATATATATATTATTATTAATTATATCAATTTTTGATTGCTTATCATTATACCGATGAATGAACCCCTAATTCATAGCTGTTATATAGTTAACCATAAATACAAACACCAAACTATAATTTCTGAGAAGTTAATCATGACTTCTATACATATGACCTGTCAAACATTTGACAATGTTTACATTTCGTAAAGTAACAGTTACTTTAGACGCCAACAGTTTGAGCTTCATTCTCACACCACATTTCCAAAATATTACATAATCTTCAATACCATCTGGCATTCTTAGGTTAAAACTAAATCTTAATGTCAAAGTTGATCATTTGGTAAGTCTATATTGCAAGTATTTGGAGAGTCACAATCTCGTATTAAATTGTAACATTTACAAAGTAATAAAGCCTATAACACAGGATACTTCAGCTTAATTTTCTTAACATGCAAACTACTTCATTATCAAACAGGGTCAACCGTTGGGGTGAGCAACTTGTGCTTCCACAAAAGTTGCCAAAATCAGTATTGTAATCAGCAGTTCTTGTCAACTTTACAGGAGCAGGGGCACCAAATACAAAGTTCACGCAGACAACAATTTTTCCTTGGGCCAGCTCTGTTATTAAAACATAGAAATGTTATTTGTTGTAAATTAATGCATTTGAAATTATTTCTCATGCAAACCAACATTAAACAAAGCAGTTTTTTGATTCAGAATGGAACCTAGAACTGAGCATTCATGGAAGAACAAGTAATCACAGATGTGAGACTAAATGTTTCTCATGTTAAGGTTTCTGTTTACTGAATATTCAAATTATTAAGCTTATTATCAGTTTTTACAGAATCAGTCTACAGTTTTTATTTTGTTATTCTTAATAATCCTTACAGGTTTTAAATGAGGAATATATTTGTAGAACTAAAACTTCAACAAAACTATAAAACATAAATAAAATAATCTACAATTTACTCTTTATTTTACAAATACTAATAATTTAAAATATTTTCCAAAATAAAATAGCACCATGAAAAGCTAGATTATCTACTTATTACTGAAGCTGTGATAATAACACCAAATAGTATGTACATTTATATCATCTTAATGTATGCTATATACATGAACAAAACAATTAGGAACTAACAAATAAAAGATTTAATTCTTTTGACACAACCAGACTTCATTATGTATTCAACATGTCACAGCTCTTGACCAACATTCACTCAGTGGAAATGTAGTACATGAATAATTGGGTTTGGAGAATAGGAGGGATACTATTTTCATGCCATGAATGTCACCCCAAGTGACCTATTCTGTGATATTTACAGTACAATATCAAAAGTTAGTCAAATTGTCCATGGAACCTTTTTTCATAATTTTTTTTTGATTTCCTAATTACCTTTTTGACCAACTCTCTTAATATTCTATGTCTCTTGTCATAGCAGTCACTTTAAACTTTTTACATATATAATGCTTTTTAAAAAGTTTTATCCCTTATACCCTCCATTAGTCAACCTGGGTTTTTACTTGCAGTAATCATTTCTATTTTTCTATAAGAAACAGGGCATTATGGGTGTAGAGAGACAGGGATGACTTGTACTCTGGGATAGCTCAGGTGGATAGAGCATTGGCCCTGTTAGCCAAGACTCAAAGTTTCTTTTTTGCCTACAGTAATGTTTCTTAGAAAGTACACTTTCATTGATTATCAATATGAACTTCATGTAGTAATAATATATATATATATATATATATATGTGTGTGGTTCTGAGATTGGGTGGTCGTAAATTAACACTATTTATTTGACCACAGCAACACAAAGTAGTGTGAAGTTATATTCTCCTAGACAAAAAAACTTTGTTAGTGAGAGGAGTCAGGGATATCTTGTACTCTTTGATAGCCTAGTTAGATAAAGAATTGACCCTATTAGCCAAAGGTCCTGGAATATCTTTTCACATATCAACTTTCTCACTTGCTATAATGGATTTGGAAATAATGTTATTGTTCAGGAGGGTTGGAAGAATTATTTATGTTACTGGCATTGGACTAACACCTCTGCCTTTGGCCTACTTACCCCATGATTAATCTTTACAAACTGTGTACAAAATATCTATAAAAGTTAAACGCCAAAACACGTACATCAGACGTTAAGGCGGTGTCGTTTGCAATTAACATTCAAACTCGAAAGTTATTATCACTAATCGCTACGAACCGTAAAATCTAAACAGTGCTGTCACAAAGATAAAATCAATTGCTGAATGTCTAATGAAAGTAACATTCCAAAAATAACGAAGAAAACTAATTTAGTATGAATTATATAATCAAAAACATATTACTTAAGTATTTTAGAAGCATGTTAGTGTTATTATGTATGTATCATCTATATCATATTGAAAATGTCTGTATACTAATAATATAGTATAACAATAACACAAACTAGTATAACATGATAAAATATTTTAGTGACTAGTTAAATGCTGGCTGTTGAATCCGACACGATATGCTCCGAGGACAGACGTGGAGTTTGAATATCACTAATAAATCTTTTGACCTTCTTTGAAGAATTTAAACAAAATGCTTTAATGAGCGCACTTAAAAACGTTACGAGTTTATCATTCATAATGCACATGCTTTTAACTGGATTTTTGCAGCTTCTCCTACAAGTTTGTTTTACCTTGCCAATTTTTCCGGTTTTAAATCTTTGATATCAAATTCAACTAAAATTGAAAAGCCAAAAATTCTGGGATACTACCACAGACTATTTAAATACAACACTTATTAGTGTTCGAAAAGAGACGTCGCATATACCCAGAGCACCAAGCGCTCGTCACGTGACAGATTATTCTCATTCCAAATAGGTGAGGTTATAGTTTCTACATGTTACCTCAACCAGCAACGTCACACAGCTGTTTTTTCTTGTTTATTTTTTGTTTTGTTTTAGTAGAAGGGTAAGGAGGGAGGGGCACAGTCAGAAAAAGTACTTTGTTATCGATGGTGGATTAATAATAACTAAGAATAATAAGTGAGGTGCCTTTTACTTTTCATATTATTAAATTTCCGCTGGTATTTTGATTAACGTATTGCTTTCCAGTAGAGACAAATATTTTGAACACATTTTATAAAATGTTTATGCATAGTGCTACGACAGCGGAAGTCACGTCACGCTGGCGACACGTGATGAATTTCTCGAATGATCATGAATGATCGGGGAAGCCCGACTGTATTCGAGACGCCCCCTTAGTTAGTATATGAGGATGGCAGAAAAGCCTGCGGGAATTGAATGAAGAGAGTTCAGGGTAATTTACGATTCTATTTCAAGCTAGTGTTTTGCGCTCGTAGAACGCAAAGTTATTGAGGCTGTGAATCTCTGTGATTTATAGCGTGTATTATAAAAGTAGTTAAGTTTAAAGTGACGAGAAACGTACTGATTA
>NW_013673107.1:0-3063 GCF_000517525.1 Limulus polyphemus | reverse complement strand
GGACTTGTATCGCTGAAGTTCCTCGGAAAGAATTTCTACCGGAAATTATCAAACAAGCAGATAAGTAACAATAGATTTGGGATTACAAAACAGTGTGTAGAAAGTACTTGTGGGATAACAGGTCCACCTGTGACCTATGGCTACAATGCCACTAACCTGATGTTAGTAGAACATGTGTATTTTGCTCAATCTTTGAACTTCGATTTAGAGAGCCCTAATGTGACTACTCTGAGGTAAATCTGGGAGCTGAAAAATACCAAAGAGTAGAGAGAAAGGTGATTTTGTAGGTCTATGACTATGATATCATAGTTTCGGAGTTGTTGTGGTAACCCTGAGAGGGTGAGTAACCATGAATCATCATTTTAGTATAAATGGCATTTTCACAGGATAAAAGATATATGAGCTGGAAGAGACTGAGTTAAGACCTGAAACAGGGTAGGCCAGATCTGGGGAAAGCCATCTCCTAGCCCCCTGACTTTCATCATTGCTGCAAAGGTACCTGACAGCCACCACACTGCAACTGTGATCCTGGGAAAGAAAACAAATGCTGTCTGGTGCATCCAAAAGGATGGATGAAGTATAACTCTCACTACTTTAGAGAATAATGGCGTCTATACTTAAATGGCTGAGATGGAAATGATGCATGGTATATATAGAAGACATCTGGCTATTTTACGAAACTTTCAAGTCTAATATTAGGAACCTGCCCATGTTTTATGGCAGGTAAGAACTGTACAATTAAAGTTGAAACCCGGGAAGTGTACACTCATGTGCACATTATTAGGTTTTCTTGGTTATATTGTGTGTAAAGAAAGGTGTCTTGACTGATCCTACAAAAATCTCGGCAGTTTCAGACTGGCTTAGCCCACGATGAGATGGAAAGTTTCAACTTTCCGTGAGTTCACTTCATATTACCAACATTTTATGACGAATTTTTCCAACACAAAATGAATCAATTACTGAGTTAACAACCACAGGGCAATCTTTGAATGAGAATACGCGAATTTTATCAAGGTGTTAAAACCTCGAGTTATGGTGTTAACTGTGGTTACTGGCCTGCCACACATTATTCGAAGAAACACCAGCACTGTTGGTTGGGCATGAGGATGTTTCATTTTTCACACTGAGACATTCAGCAGGTAATGGAATACAGATGGATTACAGTAACTGATAGGCACACACACACCATTCTTACCAGACAACATAGTTTGATTTGTGTTTTTTAAATGTTAGCTGGCAACATTTCAATCAGGTAGATCTATAATGTAAGTAAGGGTGGTGAAATTATGTAAGAAAGTATAATTCCTAAAGTATATCCCACAATATAATAAATGAAAAGTTAGTGTACCCAATGTTTTCTTGAATTATGTGAAACATTTATCTATGACACAGACTGAAATATTTACAATAAACAGAGATTTCTAAACATATTTCTAATATTTTTACTACAAGGCCAATTAGAATGCATGAAAATGTAGATTGCACATATGATGTTGGAGGTGAGATGTAAAAGTTATCTTTATGCAAGATGTAGCTATTCTTTGTGCTGAGCTTGGAGTTGAAGAAAGCCACATAAGAGAGAAGGGAGAGATGTTAATGAATTTCGATGGTTTGATAAACCAGGTTAGCAACCACATGGTGTTTGATCTGTATTAGTCACTGGTGTGAGCACTCTCACCACCTTTATTTTTTACCATTCCTCAGCTCTGTTATAACAACCAGACAATAGTAGAAAGAATGCAGCAGGGGTGCAGGCTTGTTCTGGACTATTGTCACACCCATGATGATCTCAAAGTAAAGCTGAGGTTTAGGACAAGCTTGAGACCAAAGAATGCCTGGGTCAACTGTTGTGTTTGTTCATAGCTAGTAGAGATCATATTCTATAAGCAAGTTAAGTGTGAGCACACATAAGCCTATAGACATGAAGTTTGACCACAGGCTTTTGCCATTTAACAATTTGTCCTAATAAGTTTCCAAGATGAAACGGTTTTGTAATAATGACATTATGACTTTAACCAAACTCTTGACTGAGTATTTTTGACCAGTCGAAGTTCTTTTGACCCTGTATTTAAAATCCGGACTTTTCTTAGCTAAGCTTCAGTTCTTAAGGTTTCTAACTATCATCTTTTTTCAACCTGTCAGTGGGAACGACCTGTATTCTCTATTGCACAAACTTACTCTGATCACTGCCTATAATGGAAGAAGCTAATGGTAAGTCAGTTTGATTTATCAGAGGTTTCAAGTTTCTGGCATTATCTAACACACCTGGGGTTAGCATTACTTTGATGTAATAAGAGCCTATGAATGAAAATGCACTGCTGTACAATATAAGACAAAAAAACAGTAAAATCGAAGATAGCCGAAATTTTGATAACAGATTATAAAATAACTATTGGGAATTTTGATCAAACGATATCCATTTTGAGAGTCGTACATCGAGGGCATCTTTGTATTGAAATATGAGCAAAAACTATTTTTTTCAAAATTTCGCCTAAACCATTTGGCTTTACGGTGAAAATATGAATTTATTTGGAAAATTTACAAAAATACTTTTTTGACGCAAATATAACAGAAAAAAAAAACCGGATGGTGCTTATTTCGTAAGAAAACTCAAAATTCAGATATTATACCATTAACGAAAAGTATTATGTCCCACGAAAAGCTAGAAAAAAATTGAACTTTCGCTAACCCAGAGCAAAAACAACTCAAAAGGTGGAGTTTATTATATAAGAAGACGTCATGGCCTTTTAGATGTTGGGATATTGTTTGAACAATATCATTTTTAAAGCTATTCTTTGTGTACAATATAACTCAAGACAAAAAACAGTAAAATCGAAGCTAGCCGAAATTTTGATAACAGATTATAAAATAACTATTGGGAATTTTGATCAAACGATGTCCATTTTGAAAGTCGTACATGGAGGGCATCTTTGTATTGAAATATGAGCAAAAACAATTTTTTTCAAAATTTCGCCAAAACCATGGCCTTGGCTTTTCGGTGAAAATATGAATTTTTTTGGAAAATTTAAAAAAATACTTTTTTGACGCAAATATAACAGAAAA
>NW_013673106.1:24473-37968 GCF_000517525.1 Limulus polyphemus | reverse complement strand
GAAGTACACCATTTGTGTTATCAAACATTAACACCACTATATGACAGGAAGTACACCATTTGTGTTATCAAACATTAACACCACTATATGACAGGAAGTACGCCATTTGTGTTATCAAACATTAACACCACTATATGATAGGAAGTACATCATTTGTATTATCCAACATTAACACCACAATATGATAGGAAGTACATCATTTGTGTTATCCAACATTGACACCACTATATGATAGGAAGTACACCATTTGTGTTATCCAACATTGACACCACTATATGATAGGAAGTACACCATTTGTGTTATCAAACATTGACACCACTATATGATAGGAAGTACACCATTTGTGTTATCAAACATTGACACCACTATATAACAGGCACAAATGGTGTACTTTGATCTGATGATTTTTACAAAATCTTGAAGAAATGATTATACATTGAATAACAACGTCCCAGAATAGGATTTTGTTATACATCATTATCATCCTGGGTAAAAGTACAGTAACATAAACAGATGTTTTCACCAGATGATGAGAGCGTGCTAATTCATAAAACCTCTAGAATTTGGACATGGAACTGTGACTATGGAACATACAATAATTGATGACTAACTTAGTGAATAAGCTTCGTAAGTGGTACTAAAGCAGCATTGGGAAGAGCAACCAGTTGCTATTTTTAGAGCTTTGTAAAGTTTTGGGTATGATAAAGATTTCCACCTTGTCTTGTCATCCTTAGCCTGTTATGGTTTGGCAGAATAAGTTATTCAGACTACAAAGCATATATTTACTAAGCTTTTAAGCCCTGACCAAACGGATTAGAGAGAATATCTGACATACATCACAACGGTGTATTGACCAACAGAGCAAAATGGTGTACGCTTTGCTGAGATATACAGCTTCCAATAGATGTGACGTATTGCCTGCAGATGTGTCACTGTTTCCACAAGAAGAGGTGGAGACCTATATCAGTTAACGTACATGAATTTGTATATAAACAGTTGGGTAAATCCACCACGTACAGAAGGTATGACATGAGACAGCTTTGAAGGATAGAAAGTTTGAGGCTGGAGCCAAGATACTGTTTTTACATGGCTGTAGCTTGGACCTAGGTCCTGGCTGTACTATTCCTTGTGTTATTCTCAGACAGCTCAATTTATCAAGCTTCAATCTGCATAAGACACGTGGGGCACAAAAGAATGTTGAAGACATTGACAACTTAAAGCCATATATCACTGATGAAAGTCCTATGCACTGGTTTCACCAGAAGTCAGATCTTGAAGGTGTTGATGGGTCAAAAGGCGTTGAGAGCACTTTAATTCACGAGCTTGACTCAGATGATTATCAGATGGATTCTAGTAGCACGTATCTGGTTGTTTATGAGGAGTCAGATGATTAGTTGTTTGACTGCTCTAATGGTCAACCAAGAGACAAACATCGATCTTTTAATCATTATGGAGGGGATTAACTGCGAGGAGCTAATAAACAACAATAAACAATAGACAATATGTCCGAATAAACAACAACAATATACACAAAAATTAGAAACAAAAACAAAGTTGACGTTTATTAAAATTAACCGAATAATCACCAACAAACAATTCAAGTTTTACTTTCAATGCCTAGCCCCAACTTCTCAAACCCTAACCCCTATTGTTATTAAAAATCCCACCTTCCCTATTGTTCTCCGAATCCCCGACTTTCAGCGGGTGGACAGTCTTTGTTTTTTTTTTTTTTTTGACTAAACCAATTATTCATTGTAAATTTCAGTACCACGTTAGTTGTCACAAAGATCAAGGCTTGGATGCCATTTTCAATTACCCGTATTCGGCTGTTTTTAACTTCGACACTCGGCCGGCCGGAGCAGAGTATTACCGGGTAGCTCAATACCCGGCCGGGTAACTGTGCACCCCTACTTATTACATAACACTTGTTACAGTGATGGTAACTAATAAAGTTGTTACCAAATGACATAAAATATATGACAGTGCTGGCAGTAAGTAATTTCTTAGCATGTTATATTAGATCCAGTGGTGGTAGCCAGTAAATAGTTAGAATGTTTTATTTGGTTTAGTGCTGGCAGCCAGTAAATTGTTTTTTGTTGTTTTTTTATTCCTGTAAACTCCCAGTGGAGCATAGGGCCGCAACAACACATCGCCAACGGAAGTTGTTGTTGCAGTTACTTGTAGCAGGTTGGTTTTTACGGGGTGGAGTTGCTAGCCCCGCGCCCAACCCTCCTCCTTTCTCATAATGAAAATTGGGACATAGTAAATTGTTAGCATGTTTTATTAGGTTTAGTGCTGGTAGCCAGTAAATTGTTAGCATGTTATATTGGGTTTAGTGCTGGTAGCCAGTAAATTGTTAGCATGTAATATTAGGTTTAGTACTGGTAGCCAGTAAACTTTTAGTGTGACACTATATAGTGTCAACGGCTAGTAAACTGTTACCAAATGACTTAAAAGTATAGGTTGGTAACTAGTATATTGTTACCGTATGACAGTAGGTAGAATGACTCATCTTCCGTAACTCTGTGTTCGGAATGTACAAAATTAACACATTTCAATTATTTCTGTCAGACCCCGGTGGGTCAGCGGTAAGTCTACGGACTTACAACGTTAAAATCCGAGATTCGATTCCCATACAGTCCATTGCGTAGCTTTGTACTTAAACTAACAAACAAATACTCTTAAGCCAATACGATGCAATACGCGATCCCCACGAGCAGTGAACGGTACAAAAACAAGCTGATAACTCGAGGAGTAAAGGTATACGTACGTTTCTGCAATCTTGTATTTCTGAATGACTAGGCCTGTTGTGTGTAGTCATAAAAGCTTGTTGCATGTTTTTTTTTGTTTTTTTCTCGCTTCAATAAGATATTCTTTTGAGAGACTAAACGATTCTTTTACAAAGTAATCGTAGGGTTTGTCAGACGTTAATTTTATTGTTAAAGGCCTCACTGGCTACCCCCACCTACCACCCTTCTGTGTTCGGACATCACTTTTTATTTGTTGATTAGTCTGCTTGTATACAGAATGTCGACAGTTAGTTAAACGTTTCGGACCACTCATGTCCAAGCTTTCAGGAAATCGTCTGTCAGCTTGAAACATTGTAATTGATTGGATTTACGACAGATCTAGCTATCACAATGAGGACAGGAAATGCACAGATTAAATAAAATGATATAAATTTAGTGATTAGAAAAATTCCTCAGATGATTTCTTTTCTTAAATATATATACAAAATAAAACATTTCTCACAGTTTTAATAAAATATTCTAATTTCCCTCATAGCCCTGTTAGCAGAATACTGTGATTTTTTGTGAATCGTCTGGTCAAAATAAATCATTTAGTTAAGTATAAAATATTCGGAATTATTTATTGAAATTTATACATTTAAAACAGTTTTTTACTAAATATAGAGCTACTTTTGACATATTTAAGAACAGTAGAGTAACATCAAGTATTCTGTGTGTTATCTTTCAGTGCTGATCTAATTTCGAATACGTTAACGAGCCAAAGTCAATTAAAATGGCCTCCCAGTGGCACAAGTCATTTTAAAGCAACGAATTCCAGTAAAACAGATATTACTGAGCTAATTATATAATGACGTTTCTTTCGTTCTAAAATGTTTTGGAAACGTAACACAACTGATTCGATTCGACCTCGGTCTATAAACAATGTTAAGATAGAATTATGGACAGAATACAGATCATTCTGAATTGTAAAGAAATGTTTGATTTCTGAAAGGCCTGACGTGTTCTAAAACATTAATTAAATGAAAACAATAATCGTGAATTAGAAACGACGAACCACCTTTATTTTTGTTGCCATGAAGTACTTAAAAACTGTAATTATACTTTCTAGAATTCCTGCAATATTTGAAGTAGCGTTTTATGTATGTAACACAATCTCTAATCTATAGAAAAGTTCTCAATAAGAATTTTAATGGGAAAGTATATTAAGAAACAAAACAAAAACACCCAAGCAAGGGTTAGGACTCGTAGAGATTAACGTACTTCATATAACCCGAAATATTCCATTTCTTTTATTCTTTTCTTCACTTGTGACATTTTGTTTGCCACCTCTCCAGTGGCAAGTCTGAAGGTTTATAACGTTAAAAACCGTGCTTTTATACCCATTGTGTAGCTTTTGCGTTTAATAACAAACAAACGTTCTGTATTAACATTTTGTTTTAGCATAGAATCGTAAGTTTATATGATTAACATTTTCACACCTGTACTTACAGCTAACGTACATTTCAAGCACAACAATAGCCGTTCCTGTTTAACTTTTATAGTTTTCCCCATTTTTTTTTGTGTTTTCTCATCAAATTATCGGTGGTTCAACGCCTTGAAGAGTTTTTTAATACTATAGTTCGGGGTTCGATCCCTACTGTGGGCACAGGACAGATGTCATATTGAGAAGCTAGCACTTAACAACACCCCCCCCCCTCCGCAGTGGCACAGCGGTATGTCTGCGGACTTACAACGCTAAAATCCGGGTTTCGATACCCGTGGTGGGCAGAGCACAGATAGCCCATTGTGTAGCTTTGTGCTTAATTACAAACAAACTTAACAACAACAAACAAAAACGGATAATACGTACTGGTAACTGTACCAACAACTAACGCCTAATCTAAAACATTTAAGTAATTCTACAACTTAACCCTGAAAGAACGGCCTACGCCAAATTCAATTACAAGAAATATACAGCAGTTCACAGAACCAGTTCCATAACACTCATTGTGGATATTTTCATTTTTATTCTCCTGTACTGTCTGCTTGCTTGTTTTTGTGTTGTTTTTTTTTCATAATGTTGCCCGCTCTGTGAAAAGCACATATGTTTGTGGGATATGGTGGAAAATTGGCTATCGTCATTGCTTATTACGTGTCGGTTAAGTAAAAAAAAAAAAAAATGAGTACCATTTTTCTGCACTATTATGAAAACTTCAAGTTCTTATCACAATACTACGAAATCGTGAAAGTATAACTTTTCATATTCAAAGGCCCCCTAGTGGCACAGCGGTATGCCTGCGGACATACAACGCTAGAAACCGAGTTTCGATACCAGTGGTGGGCAGAGCACATATAGCCCATTGTGTATCTTTGTGATTAACTTCAAACAAACAAAATTATTCACGGTTATCTGTTTCCCTCTTCTTTTTTTTTTACATTCTCATAAACAATGAAAAGGTAACCTCTAACCTTTGTTTCTGGATTTTCACGAAAAGTTATGCAAGGACTATCTGCGCATAGCCACCCCTAATTCTGAACTGATAGACGAGAGGAAGACACCACCCACTGCCAACTATTCGGCTACTCCTATCTGACAAGATGGTGGGTTCTGACTGCCACTCTTATAGCGCTCCCATTTTCCTCAAAGTGCGAAGAGCGTTTTTTGCGGCAACGGGACGAGAACCACGAATCAAAGGATTCACAATTCGAGGAAGTTAATCAGTAGGTCACGCCCGTTCAAGTTGAAAAGTACATTATATTCACCTGGTGCTTATATTAGTAATTTTATTATGAATAGTTTCATACTGCAAATGTAATATTAAAAGAAATTGGCCTGCGAGTGTTTTTATATTCACTTCATGAATCGTAAGAAATCGAACTTTTATATCAAGGAAATTGGTTCATTCGTACCTTGTCATTTTCAAGTGACATTCTCAATATCAAACACACGGTTCTATAACTTTACTTCTAAAGTACAATATTAGACTGTATTTCTGTCTTCATAGGTCTGCTGAGCCAGATAGATGATCTTCACAGATTACTGACCATGAGAATAAAAAGTTGGTAACTCTTTTTTCTTTTTTTTTTGCTCAAAGTTACAAAATGGGATATCTGTGCCGTGCCCAACGCGAGTATCGAAACACAATATTTAGTTATAAGTACTCAGAGTTACTTGGAATGTGATCGGGTAACTCATTCTGTAATTTATGTTAAAAGAAAAGGCTTAGTTTGAGCAAATAGGATTAGTTTTTAATCTGTCCAGTTCAATTCTGCAAAGAAGAAATGCAAATGGGAGGTTGGATCCAACACCCAATAGTACATCCTAAGTCTTACATTTTTACAGTCTTTATCTGCATTTAAGTAAGGCAAGTTACTGGAACAAGTCTCAAAACTCTTTGTAAATAAAGGTATACTCTATTTCTTCGTGGACCTTTTGGTTGTTGAGTTTTCTTTCATTAAATTCTTCACGTGTTGTTCCTCTACTTCACCATCTCAGTCTTCAGCTTTTATTTACGGCCAGATCCTATCATTCCTCCTGTCATTGTGCTAATACTTTCCCGCGCATTCCCTCGGTAACAATGAATAAATACCACAGTCGCGAGAAAAGGGTTTTCTAGTTAATAGTAGGATAAATTATTCTTCGGATGATATTTATTTCTTGTTTAACTCTAGAATTACCGGTGGATCCCATTAGTTCTATGCACGTATTTCTTGTGTGTTCATGACTTCGTTGGTTACAGGCCTACAATAATGTACGAGTTACTCAAAACATTTAAACAAAAATACCACCAATATTGCGTTATCCCACTAACTACTTGTGGAATTTTCTGTGTATTTCACAAAAGAGTAATTTAACGAAGTTTTTATGGCCAGTTCTTTACACTGAGTGTTGTAACAGGTAAAACCATGAAATGACATAATATCATGCAATATCTGGACGTTACTGGTAGTGAAGGGTTATATACCACTAGTCGCTCAAGGGTTCCATATCCTTTCATAAAAGGCGAGACCCGTGATTAGATCAATGTTTGTTTTGTATCTAATTTATTTAAGAATCTTGATAAAGTTTCTTGTTTTAAGGGGTGATAAAATTTCTTGTTGTAAGGGGTAAAAATAATAATATTTATTGTTGTAAGGGGTAATAATAATATTTCTTGTTGTAAGGGGTAATAATAAAATTCATTGTTGTAAGGGGTAATAATAATAATATTTATTGTTGTAAGGGATGATTATGTTTCTTATTGTAAGGGGTAATAATAATATTTATTGTTGTAAGGGATGATTATGTTTCTTATTGTAAGGGGTAATAATAATAATATTTATTGTTGTAAGGGATGATTATGTTTCGTATTGTAAGGGGTAATAATAATATTTATTGTTGTAAGGGATGATTATGTTTCTTATTTTAAGGGGTAATAATAATAATGTTGCGTCAGCGAGTCACGTGACTGGTGTGGCGCCACCTATTTTCTAGAACTATCCTGTACCTTGGCGAATGCTCTAGTATTTACTAGATATAGGGTAGTCTGGTATATAAAAGAGGGTGACAACGTGACGGGACAATAATGTGTGTGTAGATAGTGAGTAATTGAACTGCAGTCAGAAGTATTGTTGACGTTCGTTGAAATAGCGTTTGTTTTAGCGCGAATATTGAAATTAAGTGTATCTTAAAGTTGTATTTGGAAAGAATAAACCAGTTTTATTAAGTAAAGACTTGTGTCGCTAAAGTTTCGTCGGAAACGAAGTTACGGAAAGTTAATTAACAAACGGAGATATTTTATTTATTGTTGTAAGGGATGATTATGTTTCTTATTGTAAGGGGTAATAATAATATTTATTGTTGTAAGGGGTAATAACAATATTATTGTTGTAAGGGATGATTATGTTTCTTATTGTAAGGGGTGATAACGTTTCTCCTGTTGTAAGAGGGTGTTTCATATTGGTAACTACAGATTGTTTGTTAAACCAACTAGAATTTATGTAGGGAACATTTCAATATCTCTGTTGTCTATTCTCTGATAAATGGGCTTTTGTTACAATGTTCACTAATAAGACTGTACGTATTAATATATTTTGTCGACATAAGACGTAACTTAGCCCCATCTGAAGATCAATGTTCCCCTGTTTTCAGATGTTTTTTTATTGATTATGGAACTCAGGCTTCGAATTATTTGTGTTTATCACAGAATTTGTATTGTATTAAAAACTTAAATCATTAGCTCATATTTATTTCAGAAAGTCTCAAAACGTTATATGAAAGGGCCACTTTTCAAAAGCTTTTTTCTTTAAACTTCAAAGCAAAAATATGAGCTTATTTACACTGCAGATTTAGCGAATTATTCATAACAGTTGAGCGCGCTATGGAATCTGCCAATTGTTACATAAAAACGACAGAAATTTATAAGTTATGAAAAACAGCAGAACGAGAGGCGAAGAAATTGTGATTACAAATTGTTGGAAATTTTTCAAAACGTAGTAGCAAAGTTTCTCTTGCAAGTATTGCCGACTAAATATATATATATTTTTCTCCGTTGTTGACTACAAAATAAAACAAGGAAAGTTATACATTCAAATACCTTCACCGACAAGACAGCTTACTCACTCTGATCAACGATTAACGAGAAAGATAATTTTTGCTACCTAGTATTTGGCACTATGCCAAGACTTTTACTGGCAATGCGCCAGGAGAAAGTGGCTAGGAAATTCAGCTCATGCATCCAGCTTATGACTGTATAAGACCGGTCCACAGAAATACAAGTCACCTCCTCATCAAAAATTACAGTCTTTGACATTTTACTGTGAAGAGCTAAAGAGGGGTTATTTGATGTTTAGAGTAGGCAGACGATCAGTCCGCAGAAACACAGGTCACCTCCTCATCAAAAATTAGTATTTTACATTTTAAGGTGAAGAGCGAAAGGGGTTTACCTGATACCTGGTTTGGAAATTGTAGATGTAGTTACATTAAGAATTTTACATCTATCACAATAATACTAATTTTTTGCTGTCCTGAAAATGCGCGCGCACCTCACTATCTAAATGCGCATGTGCGCGCACTTCATTTCCACGGATGGAAACAAAAGGCAGATGTAAATATACTTTATTAGAAATTTTGTACAACATATTAAAAGCTTATCAAAGTTTTTAGAAAGGTCCAACTCTTGGTTGTAGAATAACATTATAAGTTTATTTAGTGATAGTATTAATTACTGTAAGGTTTAGCCCTAACTAAACTAAAGCAAAAAACTTACACAATTTAAAGTGTTAACTTATCTCTTTTAGCCTTTACTGAATATAGGCCGTGCTTAAAAAAAGGCTTAACTAATGTTAAGCCTAAGACAAGTAGACTAATAGATTTCGTTGGAAGCTATTAGAATTTTGTATTATTCTAGAAATACGTATTTACAGACGTTATTGAGTTTACGGCCGAAATTATCGTTAACAACGAGGGTGTCCAACTGATGAAAGAATGCATTCTAATCTTTCTAAGTAAGAACGTAAGAAACGTACATTTAATCAGTTTATTCATTAACAGCTTGTTGTAGTTTCGCTCTAAGCACGTAACTTGTTCTGATCGGATGTTAATAATATTAAGCAACGGTTATAATTTTTATTAATTACGACGTTAAACTCTTATAAATAATGCTTCGTTAAATAATAATAAGTACTTAGAATATATATAATTTGTATATCTCAAATTGTAATTCTACCAAATCCGGCCACAATATTGACATTTTATGTCATGACGTCTTATCTCTAATCCAACAATGCTTCTGACGCTACAAGGACAACAATGTCTCATTTAGCAGTGGTTAGGACGAAATAGAAACACGAGAATCTGGCAGAATACCTAACTAATGTTTTCTAATTTTATTCGGTTATTCTCCGGCATTTGGCTATTTTACAGGGAAGAAACAAAAAAGAGAATTTTAATGTTGTAATAAACTTCAATGAGAAAAAATCTCTCATTGAACAGCAATCTATCAACAACAAAAAAATAAACCAATAATAGATAGTTTTACGCTTTACGGGTGAAATTTTGTTTAGCAATAGTTTTGTCAATAACTGTCTTAGGAAGCTGATAAAATATTTCCAATCAAAAGCAAAAACGATAATAATTAATAATATTTCACTGAGTGTATTTTGCTTTCAACCACAGGCTTCTGTTTTTGTTCTTTAATAAATTTTAAACTTTATGTTGCTACTATTATTTTGTTATTTATCTAATTCTAATTATGTATAATCCTAATTCATACTATTTCTTTACCTTACGTTATTTGTAGTCAATTTTTGTTTCCTGGTTACCTTTGAAATTCCTTTTTTTTTATCACTTCGCTAGTTCCCCTCGCCCTATTAATCATTATGTTCATCCTAATGCCCTTTCCCACCCTGTTCCTGTATTTTTGTACACCGGAAATCAGTCATCACACCTGCAATATTAACACTGAAAGCCACTTTAAACACATCCGCGCTGTCATGGTGACGTCACTAACTTTCACATCTTATGTTTGTGAAGTTTCCTAATTCGTCTCAGAATAAGGAAGCTCCACCTAGTGTCTGTTTATTGGGTTTCCACACTTTCCTGTTTTATATTTTATTAAGAAGAAAAAAAAACATGTCTTCGCATAGGTGTACTGTTGGTGTTTTGTTTTATTTAATGTGTTAAATACTGATTGAAGTACATTAAGTACACACACAGGAAGTGGCTTTAAACTTTAGTAACAAAAATTAATTCTTTAATATCTATACAATAGATTTTTGTATTGCATTGTAGCTTGCTGAAGTATCGGCTTTAGAGAATTACTTTTTACTGAAATTGAAGGCTTTAGAGCATTACTTTTTACTCAAGTATCGGCTTTAGAGTATTACCTTTTTACTGAAGTTAAATGCTTTAGAGAATTACTTTTTACTGAAGTTGAAGGCTTTAGAGCATTACTTTTTACTCAAGTATCGGCTTTAGAGTATTACCTTTTTACTGAAGTTAAATGCTTTAGAGCATTACTTTTTTACCGAAGTTGAATGCTTTAGAGCATTACTTTTTTACCGAAGTATCGGCTTTAGAGCATTACTTTTTACTGAAGTTGAAGGCTTTAGAGTATTCCTTTTTTACTGAAGCTGAAAGTCGATTCTTTTTGTCAATAACTAAAACAGGCTAAAATGAATTAAATTAGTTATTACAAGTTACAAAAGCTCCCGGATTTTTTCCACACTATTAATAATTATAAGTTAAATATGTGTTATTAGTCAGGTAGTTAGGGGTGTCGGTGATCGACAGTTGTTATGAACAATTATAAGTTTTCTTGTAAAAAAATTAACAAAACAAAAACATAAACGATAATATGTACGCGTCTAAAAATGGAGTTAAATACACTATCTATCAGTGGCGTGATATGTTGCCCCCCAGTAGCACAGCGGTATGTCTGCGGACTTACAACGACTAGAATCCGGGTTTCGATACCCGTGGTGGGCAGAGCACAGATAGCCCATCGTGTAGCTTTGTGGTTAATTACACTTTCTATCAGTGGCGTGATATGTCGAGGCATTTTTTAAAATCGGAAACTAGCTTAAGAATATTAATATCAATAAATGGTACAGAAAAATAATGAAAATTTTGTGCTTTTACTCATGTTCCCTTCGTTAGATACATTGTTGTTGTTCCCAGCTGGCTCAGAGGTTAAGTCTAAAAGCTTATGACCCTATAGATCGGGTTTCGATACCAGCTATGGGCAGAGCACAGATAACTTATTGTGCAGCTTTGTGCTTAATAAGAATCTCATTCTTGTTTTATTTTAGCGATTTATGTTCTTATATGTCCACCACACTACATCTACCCAATCCAGTGCCGACGAGGCCTTTCGTCCAATACCAGGACTCACCAAGCCGGCTGCGATACGACAGACATAGCAGTGGTCGAAGCGTTGTTTATATCAACAGTCACGTAAATAAAAACTGTTATGGTGTGAACCAGATGAATCGTGGATTCGGTAGACTCTATATATGTAGGGATGGTTAAGCTACTCAATAGACATAATACAAGTATGCACGCTAAAAGAACCAACAATGACAGAGATGATTGCCACTCTCTTTCATTTGTTTCTCTACCCAACAAACCCTAAAACAAAGCAATAAACCATCGCTAATATACCAAACCAGAAAGTGACCAACCCACCAGATTGTTCATCTTTCTTATTCTTGTTTCAGTCCAGATAACTCTACCACTACTTTATGACTAGCGTCATTTTAAACCTGAATCCACTCTATGTGTTCCTGGGCAGTGCACGATGTCATCGCTTAGTCGTAATAACTAGTAGTAATTAAAACATAATTCTAGTGTAAACGATGTTATCATTACCCCCTTGAAGTTAGCTTTTTTACAATAATCTGATGTTCGTTTGAAAAGCTTAAGCACACGGTGAAATAGGAACTACCAGCCAATAATAGACGAACATTAGATGGACTGTAACGTGTAGAATACTCAATGCTTTGTACACTATACAATTGGTGTCTTTAAGGAGCCAACCCCATTATTATGTATGAAGTGAAGGTGTAAAAAAAATCAATACACATAATATTAAATTTTATTACACACATTCATAGAATACACTAACTTTCGGTCGCGGCCCGGCATGGCCAGGTGGTTAGGACGCTCGACTCGCAATCTGCGAGTAAACGAGTAGCACAAGAGTTGGCGGTGGGTGGTGATGACTAGCTGCCTTCCCCTAGTCTTACACTGCTAAATTAGGTACGGCTAGCGCAGATAGCCCTCGTGTAGCTTTGCGCGAAATTCAAAACAAACATACAAACTTTCGGTCGGGGGGGACGTCACAAAACAAGTAATAAAAACATTTTGTAAATGTAAAATGATATAGGGATGGCAGTGCCAAAAATAATGCAAACAAGAATATAGGGATGATTAGAGATCGTTCAATTCGACCGACCTCGTAGCGAGAGTCTGTAATAATTAAGACATGTTTTGACTAAACTTGGTTTCCTTGTACGTAAGTTAGGCTTTTAGTTACACTACATTGATGCCTACCCTGACATGACCACGATATTATGGTAAACAAACTGCATACTAACAGTCAGGAATATATAACTTCAAAATGTAACAATATTAGATTCAAGTATACATTTCACAGTGTAACATTAAATTTTAATATTGAAAGTCGTGCAGGGATGATCTACGTATAGCTGTATCATTTTTATAGTCTTGATTGCATTCTTTTTGGCACTGCCATCTCTACATCATTTACATTTACAAAATGTTTTTGTTACTTGTAATTATTATCAATTTTATTTAAGACTTTTACAAATCAGATTTATGGTAAGGATTAATAACACGATATTATTTATACATTTTTAACATTGTATGTTCACTCTACTAAGAAATCCATGTGCCAAAATACTTGTTAGATCCCTTTTCACTTTAAAGCTCTAATATATTATAGGTATTGTTCATGATTGACTTTTACTGGTTATTTATAAAACATGTCTAAAGACCAATGTGGTTTTAATATCCGCGGTGGACAGAGCAGAGATAGCTTTGTTCTGAACAATGAATAAATAAACATTTCAATTCATTTACTTAAGTAATAGAACAGCAATAGCGGGCTCGGCATGGCCAGGTGTTTAGGGCGCTCGAGTCGCAATATGCGGGTCGCGGATTCGAATCCCCGTCGCACCAAACATGCTCGTCCTTTCAGCCATGGGGGCGTTATAATGTGACGGTCAATCCCACTATTCGTTGGTAAAAAAGTAGCCCAAGAGTT
>NW_013673106.1:21351-23515 GCF_000517525.1 Limulus polyphemus | reverse complement strand
GAGTACCTGACCCTCCTAGGTCACAAAGACCTAAATTCCGATTAGGAGAGAGAGAGAGCGATCAGATTCAAACGATGTCATTTCTATCTATAAACTTGAACATAAAGTACGACCATTTTTAAAAATTAAAGGTAATATTAAATGATATTAGCGTGTGAAATGTAACTCAACGTTATACTAGATTAGTAATATTTCACATCCAAGCTCGTCGTTTAGGAGCTCTATAGCTGTTATAATGGAAGACAACGATAACCTGACAAAGTTCCAAGGGGTGACAGACCGATATTAGGCGTCCGGGTAATGAAAGTGGGTTTTTCTCGGGGCACTCCCGTTTTCCTCCCACAACAAAATTTTGGGTATAGGATCTATATATCCTCCTCAACATGTGGTTTGTGTGCTACTCCCCAACCGCGAGCGCGAATTGCTTTTGGTTGCTTTTTGCTTGTCGTAAACATCGCGAGAAGAAGTCATTAATATCATTAATTTGTTTGTTTGTTTTGAATTTCGCGCAAAGCTACACGAGGGCTATCTGCGCTAGCCGTCCCTAATTTAGCAGTGTAAGACTAGAGGTAAGGCAGCTAGTCATCACCACCCACCGTCAACTCTTGGGCTACTCTTTTACCAACGAATATTGGGATTGATAGTCACTTTACAACGCCCCCACGGCTGAAAGAGCGAGCATTTTTGGTGTGACGGGGATTCGAACCCACAGATTGCGAGTCGAGTGCCCTAACCACCTGGCCATGCCGGGCCCAATATCATTAGTATGATTATTATATATATATATATATTTTTCATGCAGTAGTGTTAAATAACCTTTAGTTCAGTGTGGGGGGTGAAGAGAAATCATTTTCTGAGCACCCCCGGCTGCGCTCAAACCTAAACTTTTATTTTGGGGCAGAACGTTTACAGTCAAAATTACTGTCATGCTTTTTTGTTTTGTTTCCGAAGGACCGATATTTCGAGCGATAGTGCTGGAGTTTGCTTTATTCTTATTGAACTTCTTCATTCTGTTTCTATATTATTATTATTATTATTATGAGAATGTTGACACAATTTTTCAAAGAGTTTATGGAATGGTTACAAATCTTCCTCAAAATGTTATCGACTTACGTCCCTAACATAACATTATACGCACACTACTCATTAAGTAATATAATAACCTTAATGAACATTAGGCTTAAGTGGGTAATTGCTTTTATGTTCAATTTTTGGAACTGTGGCCTTTCGGAATATCATCTTGTAACTGCTCTAAAAGTTACTATTATAGTAGTTATCGTTAATCGCACCAGGCCGTTCTTATCTGTGGTAATATTTGTATTATAAAACGTTATGATATGATTGGATTCTATCCTGAAAACCTGTTAATGTTTCATGTCAATGAAAGCTGTCATAGCAGAAAAACTCAACTTTATGTCATAGTAATCGCTTGTCATTTATTATATATACTTACAAACCTCTACGTTTCTTTGTTATTTAAATTGTTGCCCATATATTCATGCAACATTCTTACTTAGGAAAGTACTGTTTTACTTTCAGAAATAATTTGTATATCCCATTGTAGTAATACACTTAAATTATTTCACTGGCAGTGAGGGTGTCTGGCGCCCGGGGACGAAACATAATTTTGTGTCCCCCCCCCCCCACACACACTAAAAAAATCCTAACTCCACCCGCCTCCTGCTCTTTACACAATTATTTTATAACTTCTAGCCTTACATGGCAACCCCTACCTACTTACCATGGTATAACATCTACCTTACATGGCAACCATACCCCCACCTACCATGGCATAACATCTACCTTACATGGCAACCATACCACACCTACCATGGTATAACATCTACCTTACATGGCAACCCTACCTACTTACCATGGTATAACATTTACCTTACATGGCAACCATACCACACCTACCATGATATAACATTTACCTTACATGGCAACCCTACCTACCTACCATGGTATAACATCTACCTTACATGGCAACCCTACCTACTTACCGTACTGTATTTCACAATATCGTCATGATCATCTAGTCTTTGTTTGTTTGTAATTAAGCACAAAGCTACACAATGGGCTATCTGTGCTCTGCCCACCACAGGTATTGAAACCCGTTGTAAGTCCGCAGACATACCCCTGTGCCACTGGGGGACCATCTAGT
>NW_013673106.1:2898-20552 GCF_000517525.1 Limulus polyphemus | reverse complement strand
TACCCTACCTACCATGGGCCATGTAAGGTAGATGTTATATAACCCTACCTACCATGGAATAACATCTACCTTACATGGCAACCCTACCTACCATGGTACTGTATTTCACAATATCGTCATGATCATCTAGTCTTTGTTTGTTTGTAATTAAGCACAAAGCTACACAATGGGCTATCTGTGCTCTGCCCACCACAGGTATTGAAACCCGTTGTAAGTCCGCAGACATACCCCTGTGCCACTGGGGGACCATCTAGTCACTGAAAAAAAAACAATTGCTGGTCGAATAAGTTATAGCGGCACAGAGTGCAGAAAATCACTTAATCCCACGGAAAGGGATTTTTTTAGTGAATGACGTATTTTTCACGTGACTTTATTTAGTTTATTTCTTATCAACTCGGAGATGTCAGGATATTTTAATCAATATAATTCTGAAAACCAAGGGATTTCTCTAGTCATGATGATGTACTAATACTTCATGTCAAGCACAACAAAAACATTTTAACAAGCCTTAGTCTAATGGGAGCAGATCAATTCCGGGTAAACTGGCTTTTAACTTAGAATCCCCCGCACCCGGCGCCCTGGAGCAAATGCCCCCCCCCCCCCCCCCACTGCACCCACTGTCACTGTAAATATAATTTCAGTATTCTCGTGTGAAAGTGCCAAGGTTGAAAGTTATTAGAATTACTTTGTATGGAGTTTTCACATTAGTACGGTTGTCTTAGCCTATCCGGTTACGCCATCTATACTGGCTAACGTTTTTATAATATTACAAGGGCGTAGAAGGTAAGCATTAGTAGGTAGGTGAGTGCTATTTTTTTTGGAGTTGGGGTCACTGTGCGCTCAAAAACGTTCTCTCCAAAAAATTATTTAATTAGATACATTAATTGTAATATGTGTTTTGTTGATATATGGGTTCGATTCCGTATTATTTCTTGTATTCCCGTCAATACAAACTTTTTGGTTGGTTGTTTTGAGTTTAGAAATACTTTCTTTTAGCTTAGATTCTTTTAGATAGAAATAATCTTAACCACAGGCATCCACCAACAAGGATAAGGGCAAGGGGAGGGGGATAGCAATTTTCCCTCGAAATATTGAAATTTTCAATCGAAACAAATCTTGAAAGTAAAAATAAGAAATTCGAGAGAGAAATTGTAAAAACTTCTACTATGCTTTAAAAGATGTTATATTCTTTCCACACTTTAGGAACTCGTGCTCCGGATTTTGGGAATGTGAGTGTGGTATAAAAGTGACAATCAAATCCCACTATTTGATTAAAGTAGTCCACGAGTTGACGGTGGCTGGTGTTGACTAGCTAGCTACCTTCCTTTTAGTTTATCACCTCAAAATTAGCGCAGATAGCCCTCGAGTAGCCTTGCTCGAAAATTCAACAAACAAAGAGCAAACGTTAATACTGTACGATCTCGAATGTTCTGGAAGACTCGCTTATTTTCAGAGTATATAAAAACTGGCGAATCAATCAGAGAGGCACCGCCAACCCTAGGGCTATTCTTTTACCAACGAATAGTGGGATTAACCTGGACTTTATAACGCCCCCTTGGCTGAAAATACGATTATGTTCAGTGACGGAGATTCGAAGTTGCGATCCGCAGATTGCAATTTAAATGCCCTAACCACCAGGCCATGCCAGGTCCAGCACAGTAATACAGGGAATGTAATATACAAAACTATCCACACTAAATATATGCATTATTTGTTATGTAATTATAGTCTTATAGCTTGTCCACCCTATATTTTTGTCAGTGGACTCCCTCGTCCTTGACCGAACATTGAAAAATGTAAAACTCTTGTTGTTGTTTTTTATCTCTCGGGTGATATTCTGAACTTTCACATTCGAAACAGCTTCGTTTTTCTTTGGAAACTACTTTTCTTGGAATAAATGTTAATTGTTTTTGGAATAAACTTTAATTGTTACGAAGAAGTTCAACAGGAACGTACATCAAATGTAAACCAATTAGCTCGATAAGTTTCTATCATGTGATTAACTTCTAAAATTAGTTTAGCAAACTTTACAGATTTAAACTCTAAGGAGAATAAAGATTCATTTTACTTCACAAAGCTAATTATAATTCACTTTCTTGATCTGGTCACACTATAACTGTCGTTGTTCATGAAAATTGATCATATATGTATATGTGTGTGTGTGTGTGTATATAGCGCTTAGACCTTACTAGGTTTGTAGTATTGAGCGAGAAACCTCGTCGGCACTGAATATGGAAGATGTAGCGTGTTGACATATTATTGTAATATACTCTCATTTGTTATCGCTCATAAGTTCTTAGAAATACCACTCTTTTTTTTAAGTGGGAAGTATTTCTTTATGTAATGTTAAATCAATAAATTGGTCGCGAACTAAAGAGTCCAATTCGCTCACGAGGACACACTAATCAATCTACATCATCTAACATGTTTCTGGAAATCTTATTTTTTGATATGGCATCAGACACTCACTTACACAATAAGATTTTAAGAGGTACCCATTACTCAAATGTACTTCAATAACATAGCTTCGAGTGATAGAACTCCCCCCCCCCCCCAAGTGGCACAGCGGTAAGTCTGTGGACTTATAACGCTAGAAATAGGGTTTCGATACTTTTAGTGGGTACAGATAACTATGACGTAGCTTTGTGCTTAACTATTAACAAACGACTGGTAGTTAAAAACTGGTTTATATTTTCTGATGTTTCATCTCTTACAAGCGAGACATGATTATATGAAACAAAGTCCATCTGACGGACCACACAAAACAGTTGTGAAGAAGAAAGTCTGGAGTATCGTGATAAAACAAAGTCCATCTGACGGACCACACAAAACAGTTGTGAAGAAGAAAAGTCTGTAGCATGGTTATAAAACAACGTCATCTGACGGACCACACAAAACAGATATGAAGGATAAAAGTCTAGAACATCGTGGTTTCTGTTACAGACTGTTCATCGTTGGTGGTTTCTGTTACAGACTGTTCATCGTTGGTTTCTGTTACAGACTGTTCATCGTTGGTGGTTTCTATTACAGACTGTTCATCGCTGGTGGTTCCTGTTACAGACTGTTCATCGCTGGTAGTTTCTTTTACAGACTGTTCATCGTTGGTGGTTTCTATTACAGACTGTTCATCGTTGGTGGTTTCTTTACAGACTGTTCATCGCTGGTTTCTGTTACAGACTGTTCATCGTTGGTGGTTTCTATTACAGACTGTTCATCGCTGGTGGTTTCTGTTACAGACTGTTCATCGTTGGTGGTTTCTATTACAGACTGTTCATCGCTGGTGGTTTCTTTACAGACTGTTCATCGTTGGTGATTTCTATTACAGACTGTTCATCGCTGGTAGTTTAAGTAAATCTATTTCATTCCGTTCCCTTGGAAACATCACAATAAACTAATAAAACCATATGAACAATGAGGAACAAACGCATCCACTTTAGTAAAACTGTAAATGATGCTAGTTACATGTTCTATAAATCCTACATCGATCTCCTTCCTGGACTAGCTTCTCTAGAAATATCTCATCTAATTCTATACTTTTCTTCTCAATTTTGATTCGTATGACCTTTAAATGTCACGTGGTATCCAATAAACCATTTTTCTCTGTTTGTTTACTCTTTTCTCTTTCTTAATTCGAATTTCCTTTCAGTGACACACGGTCTCTTATCACTCATTCTTCTTCTCTTGTTTGGATCTTATCTCCTTGCAGTTACATAAGAATAGGACTTCCTTCCTCGTGGTTCTTTACTCCTTCTTTGTCCTCCTGACGATATTCGAATGTTCCACTTGCGTGCTGGATTTTCACTCGGTCTATAAAATTGACAGATCAAACTCATAAGATTACACATAAATTTTCATTTCTGATCTGATTTCTATAGAAAATATCTTACTCTATTACACACCAGTTAGTAAGATTACAAGTCACTTACCTATTTAACGACTACTTTCTCACTTTCACTGGATTAAATATTCCCGTGCTTTATCTAGTCACAGAGTAAATGGCATTTCAAGTATTTCGTGTTAAGATTTTTTCGATTTTTTTTATGTCTTTTACTTGATTAACTTCTGTTCTTTTCATTTTGTGTTACTTGACGGTTGTGGTACAGAAATCTGGAAATTTGATTGTTTTTGATTATTTGATCTATTCTCACATACATTTCCATTTATTTGAATGACTTTGATGGTAGATTACTCTCAGCAACAGGATAACTACATCGCAATTTCTAACAAAGCTTTTTTCAAAATTGGATTTAAACATCGCTTTTTATCGCTTACTTGGTCCAGTGATCACGGGTTGAGCTTATCAGATAATACCTTGCACACTGAACTCGGACTTGATCAGGGTATTCGCCATGGCTTCAACAATGAAATCTTATTTTAGCAGGATACTTATCAGTATCATTAACTCTTCGTGATTAGTCATCGATCCTCTGTCAAAGTAACTCGAGATACAAGAATACGCAGATGGGTTCTTTATATACACATCTTATGCAAACACACACACACACAGAGTTATGTATGAACACCAGTGCACAAACACGTAGTAATAAGAAGCAGATTGGCTAGATGACTAGATTTTTAATATATTCATCACGAATCAAAACCTTTTTCATATATTTTCAAAAATTTCGCTAATTAATTTATTTTGAATTAGAAAAAAAATACCAAAATTTTCTAAGTGGTATTTTTGGTTTATTATTTTTTAAATGTTTTTACAATTAATATTAAACATTTACCCTATTTTTTGCCAAATACATAAAGAAATATTTTATTGCTGTTATTATTATTCTTAAAAAATAATTGATTAATATAAAAAAATAATACATAAATAGATAACTAAATATAAATCAAAAAGTTTGTTTGTTGTAAAGCACAAAGCTACATAATGGACTGCCCCCCCCCAGTGGCACAGCGGCATGTCTGCGGACTTACAACGCTAGAATCCGGGTTTCGATACCCGTGGTAGGCAGAGCACAGATAGCCCACTGTGTAGCTTTGTGCTTAATTACAAACAAATAAACAAAAACATAATGAACTATCGAAACCCGAGTTTTAGCGTTATAAACCTACTGACTTATCGCTAAACCACCAGGGGGGGGGACAAAATGAAAAAATAGGTCAAGAGAACGACAATAATAAAATAGTTATTCAGAATGATATTCATTACCCCAAAGGTATCCCCAGAAGAAATTAAAATAATTTCATGCATTTAAACACGTGACAAGAACAAAATAAAACTACATACATAGAAACAGTTCTTAAAAAAAAGTCGTCTCTTATACTATTTACAGTGCTATAGCGATTTTGCTTCACTATTCCTGACCTTTGACCCTCCTTAAAGTGTATTATATAGTTGCGTTGATACGTCATGAAGTACCCTATAACGATGTTTTTCTGTTTAAAAACTTGTTCAAACGCTCAAATACGTATATTGGACATTATGGACGTAACATTATGGTAACTAACGAGGAAATTTCGACGTTTTTCAAAATCTTTTTCCAGCAGCACATTTTTTTTTTTAAATAATGGGTCTTTACCGTTTGGTACCTACCAACAAATCATTTTGAAAATAACACCAGTAATGCAGTAAAATACAATAATTAATAATAAAAACATTATATGATATTTATTTAGCGAATTCTACGATATTAAACAATATGTTTTTGAATAAATCTTCGTCTTTGTTTCTATTTCTCCAAATAAATTCACAAAGATAAGAATCAAGCATTTGGTGCTGAGTTCCGCATTGACGCTTATTACTGTTGGTGGGTACCCAACGGAAAAGATCCAAGATAACACTTCAATACAAAATTATTCAAATAGAATTTGCTTGGTATTCTCTTATAGCTAGACTTTGTCAAACATGAAATTATAAATTGGGATTGTCGTGTATAAGCTATATCCCACAGAGAAAAAGTGGAGGCAACTGCCCCCTTACCCCCGTAATCTCGCCTATTTTGTCAGACATAAGTCTTTTTAATTACCTTAGTTGTATACATAAAAAATATTTGATGTATACAACAGCACGTTCTTTTATAAAATGTATGCGCCCCTCTTTCGTTTATCAGTTGACCTCAAAGAACTGAAACCTAATTTTCCCTATGTACTTCAACGAGACTTAACTAGAATACTAACTCTGATACTAACTTTTGATCATTGATCTTGCCAACTCTCCTTGTTAAACACTTGCCCGTTCAAAGAACTGAAACCTAATTTTCCCTATGTACTTCAACGAGACTTAACTAGAATACTAACTCTGATACTAACTTTTGATCATTGATCTTGCCAACTCTCCTTGTTAAACACTTGCCCGTTCAAAGAACTGAAACCTAATTTTCCCTATGTACTTCAACGAGACTTAACTAGAATACTAACTCTGATACTAACTTTTGATCATTGATCTTGCCAACTCTCCTTGTTAAACACTTGCCCGTGTTGGATTTCACCCTAGCATGGCCTGGTAGTTAGGGCACTCGACTCATAATCTGCGGGTCGCACGTTCGAATCCCGTCATCGAACGTGCTTTGTCTTTCAGCCATGGGGCGATATAATGTGACGGTCAATCTCACATTTCGTTGGTAAAAGAGTAACCCAAGAGTTGGCGGTGGGTGGTGTTCACTATCTGTCTAATTTTTTGTCTATTACTTCTAAATTAGGGTAGCCAACGACTAGCTTTGGACGAATTTCAACAAACAAACAAAAAAATGTTTGATCCCATCATGACAGATCATCTTAGAAGAACTATCACGTGAGGAATCTGTAAGCAAAGATCATCCTCAATGAGCTGGTTCAATTACTATAAAACAAGATCCAAACTCATATACTGACTACTAATAGAAACCCCAAGTACTAATTTATTGTGTTTGATTCACCCCAGGCATGAGCCACACAGAACAGATGGCAATGATTGTTTGGTTTGTTATCATTACAAAGACAGCTGCGAGTGAAGATGTTGAGGTCAGAATCAACCAGTATTTATTTCTTCAGGTTTCTACCAGTAAAAGACTTCAACAGTGTCGTTATGACTGAAGTTGTCCTATTTTTTTAGAAAATTGCCCCTGGAAAGATTATGAGGCGAAATGGAAGACAACGGAACCATAAAAGAATTAGATAAGCTAAATCCAACAGACTATATTTTTGTACTACGTATTATTACACTGTTCCTTTGATTCTCATGCTGAACGATGCAATCAACTTTTACATCAAAGAAATGATGGTTTTGTTTTTTTACTTGATTCAACGCTTATTTCTACTTTCATACTTCAGCCCATCGTCGGAGAGTATGTATCCTAGTGAAGCCATTAGGTAATAAGTGATATGAAAATTAAACTCTTCTTGCATACAACACAATTTGGGAAGGTTTGGTTTGTTTTGAATTCCGCCCAAAGCTACACCCAAGCTATAATTTAGCAGTGTAAGGCTAGAGGGAAGGCAACTAGTCATCACCACCCACCGCCAACTCTTGGGCTACTGTTAGTGGGATTGATCGTCACATTATAACGCCCCCACGGCTGAAAGGGCGAGCATGTTTGGTGGTACGTGGATTCGAACCAGCGATCCTCAGATTGCGAGTAGAGCTCCCTAACCACCTTGTAAGTTGGAAAAAAAGTTCAAAAACCCCCGGTTTCGATCCCAGAGGAAAATACTCTCACAGGAATTGGAGCAAAGTCGCGTTCCAAAGCGAAAGCAATTGAAGCTAATATGTTATTTGTCAAATCTTGGCTAGCCTTGCGTTATTACAACTAAAGTCATTACAACAGAACTGTGTAATGAACTATTGGCCCTCTGACGGAGAGTTTACTAAAATGACTCAGAAAAAAATAGAATGCATATGTAATGACAGATTAATACCATTTCCCAACACCTCTGTTACTCTGAGAATTCTGACGAATTAGTCCACCACTAATGACAGTGGAAAAAGAAACTCCAGCAAACATAAACTGGTTAAGATCGATCTAAGATCAACCATGACAGAAACAAGACTAGTTGGACTACCAACAACTTCGATCGAGTATAGAACTAAACAACAACAAGAAACATTTATTTAAATCAAATACTGTGCAATTTTATCTCAATGAAAGCAAGAAAAGTCCAATTTCCTTTACTGTAGAATTTTGTACTGGCACGGTAGTCACATGTTAACTATTACTGCAACATTTCGTCGGGATTTAATATATATAAATAAATCTGATTTATTGCTAGATGGCATTGTTGTATTGAAAATAAAACTGGAAGGAGTGAAAACTTGTCCAATAATAAATCTGCGCATTTCTTGGAAAGACCTTCTAAATGTGTTTGAGTTTGATATGACTTGTACTGCTCCACTGAAACGATATTGTACTGATTAAAATGCAGGAATTTTGAATATTGAGATCACTTTTTTTTTCTTAGATGTTTTCTTTCAATGATAAACTATTAGTTCAGTACTGAGATAGGAAATGCTTTTTAGTGACTCAAAATATTTTAAAGAACAAATGTTTGAACGACTAGTCCGTTTAGAATTCACAAAGTTTGCGTTATGTCTTCTTGCATCAAACATGGAAACATGCTGGTGATCCCCAAACCAGGCTGTTTTGGTTACTACTCTTTCACCTTAACAATCAAACAGTTAGCGAACACTTGGATTTCAACAGGATCTTAACAGTCAAACAGCTAGTGGACACGTGGATTTATACAGGATCTTAACATTCAAACAGTTAGTGGACACGTGGATTTCAACAGAATCTTAACAATGAAACAGTTAGCGGACACATGAACTTCAACAGGAGCTTAACATTCAAACAGTTAGTGGACATGTGGATTTCAACAGAATCTTAACAATGAAACAGTTAGCGGACACATGGACTTCAACGGGATCTTACAATGGACAAGTTTGATGAGGAGCCCTGCAGGAAAGCTGTGATTGATGATATCCTCACAGCGTTGTTAGAGCCACAGAATGATAATAAATACATCATGGTAGTGATTGACTAAGTCATAAAGCAACCCTAAGAAATAAGTTATTGCGTACCAAGAAGCTGAAACACGAGCAATAAAGGTTGTAAATAAATTTGATGGTTTGGTGGATTTATAGGGTTCCCCTTGAATTAAAACCAAAAACTGATCAGATTTTTTGGAAAGGACGAGCGTGACAGACTTTAAACCAGATGGTCCAAAGTTCGAGTATTCTAGCTGCAAAATTGAGCCCAGTACTTGGGGCCTTGGGTGTGCCACATGAGAGATTTCTTCTAAAGATCATCAGCAGATTCTTTGTTTGTTATGAATTTCGCGCAAAGCTAGACGAGGGCTATTTGCGCTAGCCGTCCCTAATTTAGCAGACTAGAAGGAAGGCAACTAGATATCACCATCAACCGCCAACTCTTGGGTTACTCTTTTACCAACGAATAGTGGGATTTACCGTCACATTATAACGCCCCCACGGCTGAAAGGGCGAGCATGTTTGGTGGGATGGGGATGCGAACCCGCGACCCTCAGATTGCGAGTTGGGCGCCCTAGCTACCAGGCCATGCTGGGGGCCGTCATCAACAGAAGTTGGCACTGATGGACATTGGAGTAAGAATATATATTACGAGTTACTTGACACTGGAGTAAGAATATATTACGAGTTACTTCTTTAATATCTTGAAAAGTGTAATGCAGTTTGAGTAATGTTTTGTTGGGGTATTTTTTGTAAAATGCTGTATTAACTTTGCCACATTATATGTGAGGTTTTTGATATATATTGAAACACAATTCAGAAACGTTATTGTGCCCCTTGACCTTTTGACTATGAAGATCACAAAATACTTCCTACATTATTTTGTACTCGCTTGTTTTCACCAAGAAAGTGGCTAATACATGTTTAAGGTAGTGTCTTCCGTTCTTGGTTTTGAAGCTTAGCTAATCCACTATGGAGTAGGTCAGGCTGCTTTTAAAATTTTTGTAACATCATCAAAATCCTTGTTTGAACTTTTGAGAAATATATGTTATTTTCTTGAATAAAAAAAAAATTCGTTTTTTAAAATTTCGCTTAAATCCTGCGTACGTGCAAAACTTGTCATCAAATATATTTTAGTCAAACTAATCATCTACTACATACCAAATATCTCATAAGTTTCAGTTTTGGTTTTAATTGGGTACTCTGTTCCGAGTTGTTAGACATCTTAAGTTGCTGTTCGATATCGTACAAAAAAGTAGTTTCTGTATCCATGCACGTGTAATAATATCGAGATGTAATGAGGTTGGTTAGAAACAGTTACGAGTTACGTAGCATCTTTATTTTTTCCGAAAAACGTGTACTGCGTCATTAGTTTGAAGTTAGCAGATAATCTGACGTTTAAAAGAACAAGTTTGATTTACGCTTCAGGTACAGGACTGAAAATACAATTCAATATTTTATTGGGATAAATGTCCTTTTAATGAGACTAAGCCTGCATTTACATCACGCGATAAGCTCCTTGGTATTCACGATGTTTAACAAAAAAAGGTTTATTTAATGTGCACGTGTGACAAATTACTGTGAAAAAGACAGTCTGTGTAGATGTCTCTTAATGCTTTAGTTTGTTTTTTTACAGGATCACATGCAGTTTTGTCAAATACAGTGTGAAGTGATGCAGAGAAAATGAATAGAAAACACCAAAGTACTTTAAGGAGAATTTGTTACTTACGACATTCAGTGATATCAGCAGATTAATAAAATCTGAAGTTCATTGATTCGATCATCACTGAAACAAAAACATAATAGTTTGACGTGTTTCATCTTTTTAGTTGTCACTCTTCCATTATAACAAATAAAAAGTTAAACCAAGTCAGCGTTATAATAATAACAGTTATAGTTTCCAAAGTTTATAGCACATTGACTATAGCGAACTAATAATCGATACTATCTTTTGACGCATCGCGTTGGTTATATTTATAGGCGTGTGGAAGCTTTTCTAGAAAATTCAGATTACGTAACAATACAAATTTAAGCGTTTACATACATACATATAGTGTTGATTCTTACTCTCGAGAATTTTCTACATCTTTGGAGAATGGGCGGTAGTTTCGCAATACATATCTAACTGTATAGGCTATGCATGTTTCTAAATATAAATTTAATCTAAACAAACCTTGATAATAAAATAAATATATAATAACAAATTCGTTACATTGAGGCACTAGCATTTAGAAATATGTCTAAAAATAACTTTATGCTCAAAATTTTGATTTTATGATATAATTTACCGCTTAGGAGTCGAGATTAATAATTTTTTGCACGAATTCACAGGTTTTAAATTAAAAAGTATAAGGAAGCCATCCTGATCAAGATCGATAGTTTTAAGTATAATATATCTCTGTTCTTAAGGGATGCTTAAGCCTTATTTTTTATTTTTTTTGTAAATTCAAATAAGTAATAGAAACTCTATATTAAATTATCTAAAATATCGATGCAAATGATATAAACCGATTTTAAATTTTCCATATCGAGGTTTTCGTGCCTCCCAAAGGCATAGCGGTATGTATGCGGACTTCAAACGCTAGAAACCGGGTTTCGATACCCGTGGTGGGCAGAGCACAGATTGTGTAGCTTTGTGCTTAATTATAAAACAAACAAGCAAACAGGTTTTTAGATATCAAGAACCTGTTGATCTTAACAACATGTTATTAACTTGATTAACACTCAAATCATCGGTTTGTTTTTACACTCTCGTTATCAGTAAGATCCACATATCGTATAGCTTTGTGTAATTTCATATTTTTCATTTCTTACGGCGCTTGGCGTGACGAAATGACCAAATATTTGATGAAATCCAAAGGAAATCCCGACAGTCATTGATGGGATTGATAACAATACTGATGGTGTTTCCGTTCCATTTTTTATGTGACTCATCTGCAGTGACGTAACTATAAAAGATGCCTTCCCCTGCATAAAAAGTAGTTGGGCCCCCTACATTTATTTCCGTATAACTGTAGTTACGATTCGGGCCCACTTTTGGTTCGGACACCCCCCCCCCCTAATTGCGGGGGCGTAACTCACGCCACTGCTCATATATTATTAGGACAAAGTAATAGACCAACAAATAATTTGGTGCCTAAATAGTCTACAAAAAACTGTGTTTGTTTGTTTGTTTGTTTGTTTTGTAATTAAGCACAAAGCTACACAATGGGCTATCTGTGCGTTGCCAACCAAGGGTATCGAAACCCGGATTCTATCGTTGTAAGTCCGCAGACATACCGCTGTGCCACTGGGGGGCAAAAAAACAAACTGTGTTTAAAAAAGGAATTGCATATGAATTCCATCGGTAATTCTAGGGTTCTGCACATGCTCAGTATCAATATGTGCTTAGGCCTATTTCAGATTAGTCTTGTTCTGTGCAAGAGGAACATCAGAAATCGTATGTACTAGCTTGTGAAAAAGGAAATATTAAAAACAAATAGGTTTAGAAATCAAGTTATCAAATAATGCAACTGGTGATATTTGAACGTAACATTTTTTTTAAAATAACCTGAGGTGCAAATTTAACGGAAAGAGCGTTTGTAGCATAATTTACAGAGGTTAAAATATCGTTAAGTGATAATATAGAAAAAACTGAAAAATACTGTCATCTTTTTTCCTTGTGGTAAAATTTTGAACTTTTTAGGAACTTAAAGTAACCTTACTATTTTCAAATATTATATTTTTCAAGTTCTCTTTATTTTTGTTTTATTTTTAGGAATTTATATTCACGCGTATGAAAGACACCAGGAGAAGAATCTTGGCAACAGATAATATATAATTTATCTGGAATGTTATATATATTCTCAGTTTTTATTAGTAGCGCTTAGTTACTGTAGCCACAAAAATAAATTTTCGTAAAAGACACATATTCAATGTTAAGTTGATAAATTATAAACTGGTAAATAAGCATACACAGTTATTTTTGCCGTATTGTTCTTAGAGTTAGGTAATTAATCGATTCCTATGACGTGAAAACTGAAAAATTTATTATTACACAGGTGAGTATTGATAGAGGGAGTCACTGTTTTCTGTGTATAAAAAATGAGAAACATAAATGGGTTGACTTAGAAATTTAATAAAAACTCATTTCTTTAATTTACAAATGAACTGTCATTAATACATTAACCGATGATAGAAGAGTAATTAGCTTAATGAGGATCAATGAGCTAAATAAGTTGTTATTCATACATATATATCTGTTCATTTATATACTTAATCATTTTCCCTACTTCCGTTTTTCCTGCTGTCGATCGTACAGTTGTTGCCCAGGCAACAGTTCTTACACTAGTAGAGTTTCAGCAGCGATATGTGTGGATTTGAGAGATTAGTGCTACACTTGCTACAGAGAATAACTTGTTTAAGTGGATTAGCTGAGTAGAGCTTCATGTTTCCATAAATAGTATGACCACATGCGTCAGGTTAAGACATGGGAAACTATGAGATTTAAAGTTTCTCAAGCCTACTCAAAACAAGCTGATTAGAAAAAAAACAAGTTTGTTTTCGAATTTTGTACAAAGCTAAACGAGACTATCTGTGCTAGCCGTTCCTAATTTTGAAGTAATAAACTAGAGGGAAGGTAGCTAGTCTACATCACCCACCGCCAACTCTTGAGCTATTCTTTACCAAGGAATAATGGGATTAACAGTAACATGATAATACCCTCACAGCTAAAATGGCGAGCATGGTCAGAGGTAAGAAAAAAGAATATAGAAGAAAAAGAAACATTATCTGGAAACTATAAATACAACTTTAGTTATGTATTAGAGCAACAAAAACTGACTAAACTGTGTGAAGCATGTAGATAGATCTTTACATCCCCCCAGAGTCATAATTTGTGGACGCACTGAACCAAAAGATATTATATAACTACAAGTCCTGGAAATGAAATAACACCGTTCGTTTTTCATTGAGATTTTTCACTTCTACACCAAGTAAAATACAATAATCGTTCCCGCCGTTTATATTTTCCACCAGTCTAATAAATACTGTCACATAAAAATCAAAACAAGAAACAGAAAATTTAGACAATCCACGTAGTGTCCATGCTTCTTCGCGTACATGTTCCATATTGTGCTTCGAACATGACTCTGAAGGAAATTATTTATTGATGTCATGTCAGTAAAATTAAGAGATTAAAATAATAGAAATGACATCTTTAATTCTGTCATAATAACGTAATATGTTTACAGAACTTTTTGAATCAAAGTTTTCCATTTTCTGCCTATTAAGGCTTACCGAATACAGGATTCTTTGATGTCGAATAAGATTATGGAAATGTTTCGATCACTGAACGAAGACCGTGAATGGATGGTATGAATAAATTTTCTACCTGTTTGGCTTCTGTAAAGATAATATGTTGTCTTCGTTCCGTATAAGGAGTGGTGTGTAGTATACCACTACAGGATCACGATGAATCGAACGAAACACGATTACTGTACAAATAAAAATACGGTGTGAAAACAACATAAATCCCACTACAGGATCACGATAAATCGAACGAAACACGATTACTGTACAAATAAAAATACGGTATGAAAACAACATAAATCCCACTACAGGATCACGATGAATCGAACGAAACACGATTACTGTACAAATAAAAATACGGTGTGAAAACAACATAAATCCCACTACAGGATCACGATGAATCGAACGAAACACGATTACTGTACAAATAAAAATACAGTAAGTTTATATTGTAAGCTGTACAATCAGGTGGATAGTGGTGTCGCTCTTATCTTATGAAATTGAATATACAGTATAGAAGGACGAGTCAAGTTTGGTTATATTCTTATCTATCTTCGTGCCCCCCAGTGGCACAGCGGTATGTCTGCGGACTTACAACGCTAGAAACCGGGTTTTGATACCCGTGGTGGGCAGAGCACAGATAGCCCTTGTGTAGCTTTGTGCATAATTAAAAACAAACAAATCTATCTTCGTTTTACTGTAGTGAGTATGGTCATTCCATGGTGTTAGGCTTAACATGGTGTTAGGCTTAAGTATGGTTTTATTATAATGAATATAGAGCTTTCCTCGTTGTAATATTAAATTCATGCTCAATATACAAACATCTTACCTTCTTCTGATTTTTTTTACATAATTATAATGCTCCATTTACTTGATCTAAATATTTCGCAACAGATTAAAGCTAAAAAAATACAAAATTCGACGTGTTTTTGTTTTGTTAACATAGAAAGGGAAAAATCATTATTATTAGTTTCGCTAAACACAGTTATCATTATCAGGGCTAGTGTCTGTACTGTTCACTCTTGTACCTGAAAAGAAATTAAGACTAAAGCTCGTTTTTCTATTCTTTGAGAGTCGCTGAAAGTTACTTCGCTGATATATCACAGTACAAGTTTGTTTGTCTGTCTTATTGTTAAGCGCAAAGCTACACAATGGGCTATCTATGCTGTACTCACGACGGGTATCGAAACCTGATTTTTAGTGTCATAAGTCTTCAGACTTACCGCCAAACCACTGAGTGTTGAACTAGGATGCTTAATGCCATGTTGGTGAAGTGTTTGCATACGAAGTAAATACGGTTATATAAGGGTTAAGATAGAAGACAAAATCCCACTATATATATATATATATACTCGGGAAGGGTCCGTCTCGTGCGAGTGTTTCTTGGTTGCAGCTTCAGAGATAAAGAAAAATATCACTATACATTTCCCGAATGTCACATTGCATGTATTTGTATATTTAGAACTCTTTTAGGCAAGTAGACATGGCTAGTTTTATATAGAATAACATACCCGCTCTCAATTGTTTCTGTTGTAGTATCACATTGATATCGAAAAATAAAATTTCACTTTAAAATGTCATATTAGTTAATAATATCTACTCGAAGAGCTTCTGAAATTCTACAGTGGGAATTATGATTAATAGTCTTAGTTATTAATAAAAGACAAACTACAAAAACCCTCTACGAGCACTCTGTCCTAGGTCATCAGTTGATACCCTCGTTTCTAGTTGTGTTTTAGCCTTTATAATTATATGTTGTATATGTATAACTTGGTTGGAGCTCGAGGAAATATGCACTTACACCTGCAATAAAAATGTTTTTTTAGTAAATGTGAATATAACGCCCTCTGGTGGAAAATGTAAAATTACACTTAATCTTCGTTGCTAATAACAAAGAGCGAATACATTAAGTGGTTTAAGGCAGTATAAAGTCTGTTTTGTGTTACAGATGATTTACTCAAAACCAACTTTATGTCAGTTTAATTAAAATTAATTTAATAAATTTTTTACCCCATCCCACTTTAGAACAATACTCAATATTTTTACCAAACCAATAAATATTTGATCACACACACCAGGACCCATCAATGATTCAGTGGTAAGGATACAGGCTTGTAACGCAAAAATCAGGTTTCGATACCTGTGGTGGGCAGAACACAGAAAGCCCATTGTGTGACTTACTCTCGTGTGCACGCACTTGATGAAATACTTGATAAAACGTAAATATAAAATGAACCATTGTCTAAGTACTAATAAAGATTCTTTCTGGTTACACTAGTTCAATGTCTCTCGTCTTTGTTTCTGGTTGGCTTTGTTACCATTACTTGAACAAAATGGTGGATTAATACAGTAAAGCCCGAGTGATTTCAATTTAAATAGATCAGATCCTAGTATCCTGTCCTTTCAGAGACTTCTTTTTTCCCCCGATTATGAAAACTTCCAATATTGAAAACTGATAATTTGATATAAGACACCAATTTAGAGTAGCTTTATTTTATTGTCATTATGTACTCAATTTGCTACCTGTTAATTGGTTTTCAGAATCAGTCATACTTTTAGAGACTATAAAATTTCAGCTGTGTTCCCGGAATATCGTCGCTTAAGCATATCTGGGTAATATATTAACAGATTTCAATGTGTGGTTGCTAGGTCGAAAAAGGGGCTACTAAAATCTGATTTCAGTTCGTTGTTGGGTTTAACAACATTGTTGCTTTAACAGTATACATAATTAGGTTTTGTATAGAGAACTGACAGGAGGAAATACACGTCTAAATTAAAAATGTACATATTCTGGAACTGTACATAGCACTGGCACTGATAGAAGCTGGGTTAATGATGTGTTGTGCAATACATTATTCAGCAATCTTGGTTTGTGGAAACGCAGCCCATTCCTGGAACAGAATCTGTATTAGAGTGTCCTAGGAAATGACGTTGATTGGCGATAATCCACATGTGCTGAAAGGATTTCATGTCCAGGGATTGGCGAAGTTATGTTATAGTTGTAATCCCATGATTCTCTTAACATCTTTCAATCTCAAAGGTTGTTTATTTAATTCTATCAAGTTTCTGTATATATATATTGTTAAAGACTAATATTTAATACAATTCCTGCATATAAAGGCAATAGATTTATACATATATGAACAACTTGTGTCTTAAGACCAAAAATATAAAATAATATGGTATACAGCCTTCAATTTTATTTCAAAGAAACATGTTATATTATCTAACAATGTTTCATTTGAAAGGTCACCATTCTACGACAGTCTTTTCTAACTGTTAGCGATAGTTCTAAACAACATGTAGTGACTGTTCTAAACCATATGTAGTGACTGTTCTAAATCATATGTAGTGACTATTCTAAACCATATGTAGTGACTATTCTAAACCATATGTAGTGACTTCAAATTCGATGACGAGGAACCCACTTTGAGACTAATAATGGCTGGAG
>NW_013673106.1:0-1898 GCF_000517525.1 Limulus polyphemus | reverse complement strand
TAAACCACATGTAGTGACTATTCTAAACCATATGTATTGACTGTGCATTCAGTGACCTGCTGGTTTGTATGTGTGTTGCTTGCCAAATGGACCGTTGTTATCGAAAGTAATACCACGCAGTAATCTATCATCTGATGTCTTTACACAAAAGGTCACTATTGAAGCAATTCTGCGAATGTCATTCTGATCAGGCGAAAAGAACGTAGTATCTTTAATAAGGTACAAAAGAAACCCGCTTTACGACACTGTAGTTCTGATGGTTACAGATACGATACAGCTTAATTTTGTTCAAGCCACTTCATTCTTTCAGAAATCAGGTGTTCCTAGAAGTACGAAATTCGTTCCTATATGTAAGTTAAATAACAATTAATCAGGTCCGGCTCTAGCTACATTCTCGCCCTAGGCAAGTTTTCAGTCTATCTCCTCCTCCTCCCTTTCCTTTCACCTGTGTAACGATCATGCAGGACTACAAATCAAATGAATTTTATTTTTATGCTTCTTTATCAAATCTCGAGGATATGCTACAGCAACTGTTAACACGTGTCAGTTCAAGTTGTACAATTATGGGAAATTTAATTTTCCTCGCTTCGATCGCGTCGAAATTGGACACTGCTGCTTGTTTCAAGGCCAACTTGTGTGGAATTTGGTGCTCGATCGAACATTCTATCAGTCCAACCAGTCTTGTTTGTCCCTTGGTTAGTCTCAGATGGATATCAAACGACTTAAGTGCTTCTATCTTCACTAGCAATGGTGGTGGACAAAGAATAATTCTGAGCACGACGAATATGCTGGAAAGGACGGTGCTAACCTGTGCTTACACATGCATTTTTTGAGAATGTGCTACAACTCGTAGCACAGTTCTGTTACACTGACATCATTTGCCTCTCCTTCTGAAAAGCCGAATTGCAATTCTACGTAGCGTTTCAGTAAGTCCCTGGAGCTCATTTTTACCAACCCCCCCTCCCTCCACAGTGGCTCAGCGGTAAGTCTGATGGTTTATAACAAATCGAGTTTCGAAACCCGCGGTGGGCAGAGTAGGAATATCCCATTGTGTAGCTTTGTTCTTAACTACAAACAATCGTAACCTAAAATACCCATGGTGGGCAGAGTACGAATATCCCATTTTGTAACTTTGCGCTTAACAACAAAACAAAAAGACAAGCCAACAGAAAGCAACACAATGGGTCATTCTATGGATCGAACTCGAATTTTAACATATAAATCCACCGAAGTTTGTCGTTCAGCCACCGGGAGTGGGAGAAGGAGAAGGCATACAGTTAGAAATTGTTAAAAACAAAATTATTTTGAATAAAGATTTAGGTCCTGGTGCCACGGAATAGATTTCTGGAAGTCAGTTTTGTAAATGGCGCCACTGTACAAAATGCAAATTGTACGTGTAACGTTTACAGGGTGTATAAATGAATTTTGTATGTCATCTTTATCTCCTGAAAATGGTGGAATATGTTCTATCGAAACATTTCGAGAGATTGTTAGCTTCTACTTTTTTCTGCTTTTAACTCTCTAAAAATCAATAATTGGGCATGTCGAAACGTTGGATATTCTGTACATAAGTAGTAGATAAAGTTAAACATTATTGGTAGTCGTGTTATTCCATTACATTCTGTACATAAGTATTAGATAAAGTTAAACATTATTGGTAGTCGTGTTATCCCATTACATTCTGTACATAAGTAGTAGATAAAGTTAAACATTATTGGTAGTCGTGTTATCCCATTACATTCTGTACATAAGTAGTAGATAAATATATATGTATGTGTGTGTGTGTGTGTAAGTAGTAATTCAGTATTTAGTAACTTGGTAGAATCAATAAAACCGAAGAATTATGTTTTCAGAATTGACAATCCTAACTTTTTTTTTTACTCTAAATTGAAAGTCAA
>NW_013673105.1:38466-41227 GCF_000517525.1 Limulus polyphemus | reverse complement strand
GCTGTCCTTCAACACTTTACTTAAGTGTACAGGAGTTATCTTTCAAAACTTTACTTAAGTGTACAGGAGCTGTCCTTCAACACTTTACTTAAGTGTACAGGAGTTATCTTTCAAAACTTTACTTAATTGTACAGGAGTTATCCTTTAAACTTTACTTAAGAGTGCAGGAGTTATCCTTTAAACTTTACTTAAGTGTACAGGAGTTATCCTTTAAACTTTACTTAAGTTTACAGGAGTTATCCTTCAACACTTTACTTAAGTTTACAGGAGTTATCCTTCAAACTTTACTTAAATTCAATCATATCAAGTTACATTAAATACTAACGGTATATAATATATTTGCTTATTTCATTTCAGCATTGTAAGAGAGAGTCAGCCTTCCTTACAACATTTTATAAGTTATAGCCTTCCTTACACCATTTTATAAGGTGTAGCCTTCCTTACAACATTTTATAAGGTGTAGCCTTCCTTACACCATTTTATAAAGTGTAGCCTTCCTTATAACATTTTATAAGGTGTAGCCTTCCTTACAACATTTTATAAGGTGTTGCCTTCCTTACAACATTTTATAAGTTATAGCCTTCCTTACACCATTTTATAAAGTGTAGCCTTCCTTATAACATTTTATAAGGTGTAGCCTTCCTTACAACATTTTATAAGTTATAGCCTTCCTTACAACATTTTATAAGGTGTAGCCTTCCTTACAACATTTTATAAGGTGTAGCCTTCCTTACAGTGTTGTAAGAGGTATTTACTTCTAATATTATAAAATTCGTAATTTAAGTAACAATTGTAAATCGTTTTGGCAGGGTCGCTAGTAGTAACGAGTTTATTCGTTTTACTAATGATGTCAGAATGTAATTCGAGATTTAGGGTATAAATATATGTACAGTTAAGACATTGTTTTTGTGACGTCTGTACATGCTAAGGTTTACATAACACTATCGTTCTCAGTCTATCCTTTGTTCCGTTTTCCTTCAACTTCAAAAATCCAAGGTCGGTTAATGATGATACATATAGGAAGTCCGTTTTTATCCCAAGACATTGTTATTGCAGCCGCATATAATTGAGCCGTAGCCGACGTAAGAATCACCTGTCCGTAAGCAGACCTGACTACAGCCTAGGGTTAGTTAGGCATCATCACACAACCTCGAGGAACGTCTTTCCTCATCCGGCGCCGACAGATGTGGATTTCGTCGCGTGAAATACGGAGTATAAAAACTTTACATTTAAGTCTGTCCGCAAACAGGAAGAAAAAAAAAACGTATATATATTTTTTTTTTTTCTATCCTCCTGTATTCTCTCATAAATACAGGGATGTATGAGAAACCTACCATTACAGTGTAACCTGTGAAATGGTTCGTTTGAACTTTTTTTTTACTCTACGATTCATCGGAAATGATTAAATACATCCAACTAACAGTTAAATATTTCCAACTAACAGTTACATATTTCCAACTAACAGTTAAATATTTCCAACTAACAGTTAAATATTTCCAACTAACAGTTAAATACATCCAACTAACAGTTAAATATTTCCAACTAACAGTTAAATATTTCCAATTAACAGTTAAATATTTCCAATTAATAGTTAAATATTTCCAAGTAACAGTTAAATATTTCCAACTAACAGTTAAATATTTCCAACTAACAGTTAAATATTTCCAATTAACAGTTAAATATTTCCAACTAACAGTTAAATATTTCCATCTAACAGTTAAATATTTCCAATTAACAGTTAAATATTTCCAAGTAACAGTTAAATATTTCCAACTAACAGTTAAATATTTCCAAGTAACAGTTAAATATTTCCAACTAACAGTTAAATATATCCAACTAACAGTTAAATATTTCCAACTAACAGTTAAATATATCCAACTAACAGTTAAATATTTCGAACTAACAGTCAGTATTAACCATGTGCCTGAAGCTGTAATGACCGCTGTTATAAGGTTCTGGACGAGTGGTCAAAAGTTGAATATTCACCAAAGTGTGTTCAAGTCGGGGCCAATCTTGAACCTCACGTTTAAACTAGTGACTGTAATCGTTACAGTGGTTGGTTGTAGATCTTTTCACTTTCTTCTATTTAATGCTGCCACACGGGTACGGAAATCGTTCATTTTTGACCACTAACCACGAGCATAGAGGTCTAGAGACTTGTCAACACAGCGTGACAGTAGCGTGCATTCATCACACCGGATATTGTGGTTGCCAATTTCACGGACTACTCGAACTGCGGGAAATTAGTTCCTTAGAGACACCGACCGCCATAATGATGATAACTCTTCACGTGATGGCCTCGTGATCAGTTACTGTTTCCACGAGGAGTTCCAGCACACCTGGCTGTATGTCGCTCTGGGGTCAGGTGGTGAAACTCGGCGTTCATTTCACTTTCGGTCGCTGTGGTAATGAGTGTGGATTTGATGACCACACCATACGTGGCACTAACTGATTTACGGAAAGACTGATGAATGTCCAGTAATGCGATAGCTAAACCTTTTTAATGTAAACACGTTTTGTGTACAGAATACTTATCGTTATTTCATAAGAGATTGTTTCTCGATAAGGCTTTCTGTTCTCTCAGGGGCATTATTTCATATCTTACCTCCCACACGTTATTTCATATCTTACCATCCACACGAAATTTCATGTATTACCTTCCACACGTTATTTCATGTCTTACCTTCCACACGTTATTTCATGTCTTACCTTCCACACGTTATTTCATGTCTTACCTTCCACACGTTATTTCATGTCTTAC
>NW_013673105.1:31982-37574 GCF_000517525.1 Limulus polyphemus | reverse complement strand
GTTATTTCATGTCTTACCTCCCACACGTTATTGCATGTCTTACCTCCCACACGTTATTGCATGTCTTACCTCCCACACGTTATTTCATGTTTTACCTCCCACACGTTATTTCATATCTTACCTTCCACACGTTATTTCATGTCTTACCTTCCACGTTATAAGTGAGTGAAATAACTCACTTTCGTTATAGAATGTATTAAAAAGTGGGTGAAATGACTCACTTTCGTTATAGAATGTATTAAAAAGTGAGTGAAATGACTCACTTTCGCTACAGAATACATTGCAGAACCTGGAGAAATGACTCATTTTCGTTATAGAATGCACAGAAAATGAGTTACATCAGCTATTGGGATTAATTGCAGTATTTCAATTTTATATTTGTTTTTTTCTTCTCTCACTTCAGGATCATGTATTCAACACAGACATAGATAGCCCCACAAACTGTAATTTAGAAAAACGTGCTTAAGGAGATGACTTGGCATACTGGCCCCGTCCGTAGCTTTATGATTACAAATGTGGTAACTGAAAATTCCTTTGGTAAACATAAAATGATAAAAGAAGACCCCAAAATGGACGGTTAAAAAAGTTCCATTTTGAAATGATGAATTTTGTTTCATTTGTTTACGATGCTTTATATACTGCTGCTCGTTCTCACCCACTAATTGCTTTCTAAGAACAGGGTTAGCCAAAAGCAAAAGGAAGAAAAACGTATTTTAGGTTCATCTGGAGATAACTGGTGACAATGAATATTTCTAAGTTTTTTTTGCGACGGTGGGGAGCTCGACCAATCCTCGAATTGCAGATCATTACTATAAATCAGAGTTCGAGCTAAGCAGCGGACACAGTTCATACGGTTTCATTGTACATTAGGTTTGGCATGGCCGTGGAGGCGTTATAATGTTACGGTCAATCCCACTGTTCGTTGGTAAAAGAGTAGCCCAAGAGTTGGCGATGAGTGGTGATGACTAGCTGCCTTCCATTTAGTCTATCACTGCTAAATTAGGGACTACTAACGCAGATAGCCTTCATGTAGCTTTGCGCGAAATTCAAAACAAACCAAACCAAATCATTGTGTATTTTTGAGCTTAGGAAAGCAAACATAAGCATGTTCTATAAACAGTTTACAAGACGTAAGGTTTATATAAGACCAGGATAGTCATATTTCAAGTCTTGTAGACCATTTACAAGGAAAAGAACTAATAATCACAAAGCTATTTTTCTGTACATCACTTGTCTAAGACATGGCGAACCTCGTCATCCCTTGTTCTATTGTTTAATGAGAATCTTTTCGTGACTAAACAAACCAGACCAAGCCAATCACTCGATTAGGTGTTTAATAATATACTAACCACAGAAGCTTTTGGACACCAGAGGCCGCTTGTCATGGAACGAGCGAATTTTGCGGTTGTTAGCCTCTAGAGGTCTCCTCTAGGTGTGGTTGCAGTGATTTGTCAAGTCGAGTGCCCCCTGTTGGTAATAAGGACGGCTATTCGAGTGCCCCAGCAACGTCCAGTCGTGATCTGAAGGTCAAGACATTTTGGTGAAGCCACTGTTCATTGTTGTTACGTGAGTGGAGAACAGTATGTACCACGCCTCTTGACACTCCACAAAGGACCGACAGCTATTGTCTTATCTTTCTTCTTTTTCTTGCTTCTGTGTGTGTGTGACAACGCTGGAATTTTCCGGCTTATATGAAGAGCCATGCAGCTTGAAAAGAAGATTCCTTTTCCTTTCGTTCTTTCTTTTCTTTTTGTTTAGTCACGATTTAAGATAATCGAAAATAATAAATTATTGGAAACTTCATTTGTCTTGATTTATGTCAGAGAATAAACTATTCAGAAAAGGAGATTCAAAGCCCCACCTACTAAAACTTAAGAAACGTGTACTGCCCTCTATGGGCCAACAGAAGTAGTCCTAAGATAAATACAGGATAAAGTAAAAAACAAAAGTATATTATTACAAAGATGTTAAACACCAAAACGCTGCTGTCTGTGGACCACACCAAGATGACCAAGTGTAATAATTCAAATCATACCAAACCCTGCTAAGTCATGATAAAGATGTTAAACACCAAAATGCTGCTGTCTGTGGACCACACCAAGATGACCAAGTGTAATAATTCAAATTATACCAAACCTGCTAAGTCATGATAAAGATGTTAAACACCAAACCGCTGCTGTCTGTGGATCACATCAACATGACCAAGTGTAATAATTCAAATCATACGGAGCACTGCAATGCTTGTGTTTTTGTTTACAAAGTTTAAAAGCAGCATTACGGTTTGTACACTATTGATAATATACCAATATAAGTAAGGGATACGCTGTTCTTTCTTTAACGTGATTTTCATTAACAGTACTGGTTAGAATATTTGATATATCTTGTTTAACCCTTTTAGTTATTTCTGATTTGAGATTTTTATTGTGAAGATTATCCCACAATACCTTCGATCAGTTTTACCGCTGATCACTCGAGTACTTACTCGAGACTGATTGCACTTGTGAGATGTTGTTGTTTACAAGAGGACGATTGATATAAGTGAAGAAACGTTAAGCGAGATAAGTGGACGACAAGAAAAGCTCAAGTTGTATAGATGGGGATCTTGTGGGCTAAGATTGAAGGAGAATAGACTGGCAATGGGCTGGAGTCCAACTGGATAAAGACACAGAGAAAGATATTTAGTGTAGAACAATACAGAGAGATATAAGAAATATACACCAGGACATGATAGAGGTTGAATAATGGGCAACAGACCGAACGCAGTAAAGAACCTTCATAGCTGCCCTATGGGCCACTTGAGGTCTGGTAATGATGATTGTGATGATTATGTTGGGTTTCAAACTAACCTATAGATCCTAAGCTTACACAAACCCCATGAGATATTAATGGGATTACGGCCGAAAATATTGTTAGCGAGGATACCAAAATGCATCTTAATGTCTATAAGTAACAATGAAAGAATAGTATATTCAAGTAGTTGTGCTGATTTTTAATTATGACCTACGTATTTATTTCTGTTGAAAAGTTCGTAGTTTCCATTATTATTAGGCGTACGAATGTATGTTTGACAAGATTTATCTCTCATACCAAAAGTTAAAGAAAATCATACAAATTTCGTAACTTTCGGACTTATGATCAAAAATAAGTTGAAATAAGTTAAGATTCAATTCTGGTTTCATCAAAGAATTCTGTTAGAGTATCAACTTGCATTCATTTTATTAGAAGTTGCAACTAAACTGTTATCAAGTGGTTGATTGGTAGGCCTAGCCGATGGTCGGTAGATCCATGGTTCGAAACGTAATTACCTTAAACATGCTTCACATTTTCAGCTGTGGGCACGTTATCAAAGTAACAGTCCCATTGTTCGGTTCCAAAAACCGCGCCCCCCAGTGGCACAGCGGTATGTCTGCGGACTTACAACGCTAGAAACTGGGTTTCGATACCCGTGGTGGGCAGAGCACAGATAGCCCTTGTGTAGCTTTGTGCATAATTAAAAACAAACAAACAAAAAACAAACAAACCAAAAACCGGACAAAGCCCTTGTGGCGGCGAGTGCTGCTATGTGGCTGTCAGTATTTAAAAATTACGAACGGTTATATTGGAACTCTAAGGATATCTAGCCTGGTCAATTAGCCCACGTGAGTATAAGGTGTCGTTCACACTGTAAGCCTGAAATCGACTTTAATTTCAGTTTTATATCAGGATTAAGATTTTATATTTATCTGACTGTTGTACTCGAAACTTGTACTAAAATATTCTTCAATTTATTCTAGAAGTTTGTTTTAGCGCAAAATTACACGATTGGATTTCTACCGCGGGGAATCGAACACAGGATTTTGGAATTGTAAGTTCGTAAATTTACCGCTGACTCACAGGAAACGTATTAGAAGTTATATCTGATGTATGCCTATATATATGTAAAGGTAATAAATAGTATTACAAGTTAAGACTAATTTTATAAGTCTTCATTCAATTCATGATAGACGTTTAACTTAATTTTCCCTTTAATTCTCTCCTATTCAAACTTTTGGGTTTTAATCATTATTTTGTTGGCAATTTCATTTCGAAATTCATCAATTTGTCAACACTATTAAATTAGGTATAGAAACCTATAAATTTTCTACCATATCAATGTATATATAATTAATGACAAAGTTTGCAATGCAAATCTGGAATTAAAACATGCACCGCCTGGTAAAGAGTTATTATGGAAAGTGACCACATTGATTTACAACAGTTCATGTCTTTAAAGGCCTCATTCTTTTCTAGTGATAAGATATCGGCACATTAGACAATACAACGAATCTCTGACCGCTGGAATTTAAACTTGAATACATAAATTCGCTTAACAAGCACATAAAGGTCACGTGCAATATAAATAGTTGTGGTGTTTCTGGTCGTCATGACTTACGCTCTACTCGTAAAGAACATTAAAGATATGATCTAACACATGCGATTTCAATAACAGGTTTATTATTAATACAGACGTCGGTGTATAAACCCAGCTATAGACAAAGATCATTGCCAGAGGGCTAATTGGGTTGATAAGATATTCAAACGCAATGAGAGGTCATGGTAAACACGTAGAAGAAGATGCTGGTCCAACACCATTTAATTTTATTCTGGCCTATCTGGACGTCCGGTAAATAATAAAAATGGAAGGATCTCGAGAGGTGACAATGGATTTACGTTCCCCTTTTTAACGTACCAATATTTTGTATTAGGCCTAAAACAGAAAATAAACGTAATATACCTGAAACACACTTATCCACTGACGTAGATCTGAGAACTTGTAAATGAAACAAAAAAAGAATATCTACATCTGCCATAATCAATGTCGACGAGGCCTTTCGCACAGTACCAGGATTAGACATTAATGATTTGTTTTAGTGCGATCATTTTCACGTAGAAGTGCACACTTGGGGAGAAACCGACAAATTGCACCATTTGCTAAGATATCTTTTTTTTCTTCTTTACCTATTTACTTTTTAAAGTTGTTTTAAATATAACATGTAATGAAGACTAATACCATAAGCTTGGATCCAGTGTAGCGTCGTTTGTTATCAGTAACTGCATTATCCTGATGTGTTTGTTATCAGTAAGTACGTTATCCTGATGATATCAATAACTGCGTTATCCTGATGTTATCAATAACTGCGTTATCCTGATGTTATCAATATTCACATTATCGTGTTGTTATTAATAACTGCGTTATCCTGATGTGTTTGTTATCAGTATTCACGTTATCGTATTGTTATTAATAACTGCGTTATCCTAATGTGTTTGTTATCAATATTCACGTTATCCTGTTGTTATTAATAACTGCGTTATCCTGATGTGTTTGTTATCAATATTCACGTTATCCTGTTGTTATTAATAACTGTGTTATCCTGATGTGTTTGTTATCAGTATGTACGTTATCCTGATGTGTTTGTTATCAGTAAGTACGTTATCCTGATGTGTTTGTTATCAGTAGGAACGTTATTCTGATATGTTTGTTATCAGTAGGAACGTTATCCTGACGTGTTTGTTATCAGTAAGTACGTTATCCTGATGTGTTTGTTATCAGTAAGTACGTTATCCTGATGTGTT
>NW_013673105.1:24882-31063 GCF_000517525.1 Limulus polyphemus | reverse complement strand
GTCAGGTTGTAACAATAACATACAAAAATGTGACTAGAAGAGTATAGATCATTGCACCGTTGTGTATTGTTGTCAGGTTGTAACAATAACATACAAAAATGTGACTAGAAGAGTATAGATCATTGCACCGTTGTGTATTGTTGTCAGGTTGTAACAATAACATACAAAAATGTGACTAGAAGAGACGGTGCAATGATCTATATGTGTATTGTTGTCAGGTTGTCTAGTCACATTTTTGTACGTTATTGTTTCCTGAACCACCCTAAACAACATTAACTCTTTCACAGCATCGTTTATAGACAAACAACTCTCCCAGTGTCTCTCAAACCACCCTAAACAACATTAACTCTTTCACAGCATCGTTTATAGACAAACAACTCTCCCAGTGCAAGTTGTATATTTAGATACAAAATAACAAGAACCCTGTTATGATGTTTCATAACTTATATGAAACTTGAAAGTGCTAATACTTTGGACGTCTGATGGGATTCTTGTTTCTTCACGGTGGAATACAGTTCCAAACTCTCACATGATTGATATCACACGTTTCAAGGCTAAAGCAAAGGTCATGTAGTGTGCCCTATATCATGAGTGCCTATGGTAATGAAATAACTGCGTTCAATTTCAACGAAGGTGTGGTGAGACGAAGTGTATTGTGGGAAGGCTTCACCCGCAGTTTATATTCCAATAAGATTAGAGCATACTAAGTGATACAGTGTATACATTTTCCTGAGTGGTGTTGGTTTTGATGGGGATATTTACCATGTCGTAGCTGAGAAAACAGTTACTTTTTACCGTTTCGTATGGTAGCTGCCAGTTCTGACGAACCTTCTTATAACACCTTTCCTACCAATTATTACTAATTTTTTCTTCCAGTTCTGGCCAATTTTGGTTAGTTTTCAAGCTAGTCCTTACCAAGTTTCTTGCCAGTTCTGGTCAACTATTCTACCAGTCCTTGTATTTGCCAACTTTCCAGCTAGTTTCCAAGTTTTCTGGTACACCTTTATATGTTGAAACCTTCCCACCCACTGTCATATAAAGCTGTCGACCACATTTATTTATCCTAACCGAGAACTGGTGCTCTTCAGAAGAGAGGGTTTGAGCTGATTATGGTATAGATCAACCAGAATGTTAAGACTACTTGTAATTCAATAGTGTTTACATCTGTAAACGTAGTCTTTTAAATTCAGGTTTGTCATTTATTGTCATCCTTAGCTTGTTAATACAACAAATGGTTTGGTTAACTTTGACACATCCTCAATGAACGTTAAGACACAATCCGTAATATTATATATGTTTAGTGTAGGACCATATTGTCTGTCTGTCCTACGTCGTTCAATGCAGTCGACACACCTATTTTTACGATGAATACAGAGCACTGAAATTTACGAGAGAATTATTATTAAAAAAATAAAGCTTAATATTATCTGTTGCGCACTGACAATCTTCGCGTGCGCAATACACTTACGAGCACTGCCAGCCTGCACATGCGCAGTGAAAGAATCGTTCATCTGAGTTTCCAGTACCACACCACAATTTTCTATAGCTTTATGCGTTAACGAGTTTGTGAAATAACGTGGCCTATTTTTCACAGCTATTCTTTCCATTAAAGAGAAATCGTATCTCGCCCCTCTTTTTTTCTGTTTTGTGCAAAGCGGGCCGTGGGTTGAAGTCACAAATACTAATATGTTGACACAGCCCTGAGGTACAGATACCCCTAGTTTTAATGACAGTAACAACGTGTTGTCTCTCTCTCAAATAAGTGATCTGGCCACAAGTTTAGTCAGAATCCTATGAGGGCACTCTTCACATGGGCGGATAGATAGATAGATATAGACAGATATTTTGGATGTTCGTGTAAGTCAGAAATACTCTAAACCTAAATGACAGATAAATAAATTTAGGCAGATAAGTAGACAGATATTGTGCCAGCTCTTTGTCAGTGATAAAAGTTTGATTCAGTTCCAAGCTTTTACTTTGAAGATATATATAAATAACAACCGAAACCAAAACTTAAAGTTGAAACAATTAATAAACAAGCAGGAAAATAGCGGCAATAAAATATGAGAATAATCATCAAAATATTCAAACAAAGCACAACTTCCAACAACAGTAAGAAACTGATGTAATTGTGATAAAAATCACGTAAACAGCTGGTTTCGTATTCCTCTGTCATCTGTCTGCCACAAGTCACTCCTCCCCTTCGTACAATACCAGAATTACATGTTAGCTCCGTATATTTAAATAAAATACACCATGAAAATATTTGTTTATTTGTACATTTATGAATTAAAAAACACTGGCCTCAAGAATATTTTAAGTATACATAAAAGTTAACCCCCCGCCCCCATAACTGTATTGGATACAATAAATGTTAAAGGGAGTAGAAGGGACTGAATTCCTATGTTAAAGGGGGTGAAAGATAAGATAAGGTGTGGTTTAAGGTGCCAGCTGTTGGATAAGGTGTGGTTTAAGGTGCAAAGTGTTGGATAAAGTGTGGTTTAAGGTGCCTGCTGTTAGATAAGGTGTGGTTTAAGGTGCCTGCTGTTGGATAAGGTGTGGTTTAAGGTACAAAGTGTTGGATAAGGTGTGGTTTAAGGTGTGAAGTGTTGGTTAAGGTGTGTTTTAAGGTATGAAATGTTGGAGATAATGAGCTTCACCTAATCTCTGTTTAATATAGAGTTGTTGCCATAAAACTCAGTTATTATATTTATATAGATTTTGACCTTTGGTTTCATTTTTTCCCCTTTTTTGTAATATCCATGATTTAGTATAATATGTTATTGTTACAACCTGACAACAATACACATATAGATCATTGCACCGTCTCTTCTAGTCACATTTTTGTATGTTATTGTTACAACCTGACAACAATACACACGTAAATCATTGCACCGTCTCTTCTCTCAGTGTCAGTGTCTCCTGAACCACCCGTAACAACATTAACTCTTTCACAGCATCGTTTATAGATAAACAACACAAACGACTCTCTCAACAACATTAACTCTTTCACAGCATCGTTTATAGTCTCTCAGTGTCTCCTGAACCACCCGTAGTGTCTCCTGAACCACCCGTAACAACATTAACTCTTTCACAGCATCGTTTATAGATAAACAACCTTCATTAGAGCTTCAAGTGGAAAGTAGGCTATATAAAAAAAGGAAAGTAGTCAATAGTAGCATGTAGTGACCAACAGTATATAAGGTCAATAGTAGCATGTAGTGACCTTACAGTGTATAAGGTAAATAGTAGCATGTAGTGACCAACAGTGTATAAGGTCAATTGTAGCATGTAGTGACCAACAGTATATAAGGTCAATATTAGCATATACTGACCAACAGTATATAAGGGCAATAGTAGCATGCAGTGACCTTACAGTGTATAAGGTCAATAGTAGCATGCAGTGACCTTCCAATATATAAGGTCAATAGTAGCATGTAGTGACCAACAGTATACAAGGTTAATAGTAGCATGTAGTGACCTTCCAGTATATAAGGTCAATATTAGCATGTAATGACCAACAGTATATAAGGTCAATATTAGCATGTAGTGACCAACAGTATATAAGATCAATATTAGCATGTAGTGACCAACAGTATATAAGGTCAATAGTAGTATGTAGTGACCTTTCAGTATATAAGGTCAATAGTAGCATGTAATGACCAGCAGTATAAGGTCAGTAGTAACATGTAGAGACATTTCGGTAGATAAGGTCAATAATAGAATGTAGAGACCTTTCAGTATATAAGATCAATAGTGGCATGTAGAGACCTTTCAGTATATAAGGTCAGTAGTAACATGTAGAGACCTTTCAGTATATAAGGTCAGTAGTGGCATGTAGAGACCTTTCAGTATATAAGGTCAGTAGTAACATGTAGAGACCTTTCAGTATATAAGGTCAGTAGTGGCATGTAGAGACCTTTCAGTATATAAGGTCAGTAGTAGCATGTAATGACCAACAGTATAAGGTCAGTAGTAACATTTAGAGACATTTCAGTATATAAGGTCAGTAGTAACATGTAGAGACCTTTCAGTATATAAGGTCAGTAGTAGCATGTAATGACCAACAGTATAAGGTCAGTAGTAACATGTAGAGACATTTCAGTATATAAGGTCAATAGTAGCATGTAATGACCAACAGTATAAGGTCAGTAGTAACATGTAGAGACATTTCAGTATATAAGGTCAGTAGTAACATGTAGAGACATTTCAGTATATAAGGTCAGTAGTAACATGTAGAGACATTTCGGTAGATAAGGTCAATAATAGAATATAGATACCTTTCAGTATATAAGGTCAGTAGTAACATGTAGAGACCTTTCAGTATATAAGATCAATAGTGGTAGGTAGAGACCTTTCAGTATATAAGGTCAGTAGTAGCATATAACGACCAACAGTATATAAGGTCAATAGTGTCATGTAGAGACCTTCCAGTACGCTACTCGAACGATGTTTTTTTTTAGAGCGAATTCATGTACATCTTTGTAAGTTTAAACAATATGTAAGACTGATCAAAGAAATAATGTTGTTGTTTTTTATCACCGATGAACGAGAATAACGATACACAACCAACAGGAGCTCCAACAAACCTGAAAATCGTTAATTCTGTAACCAAACTCCGGCAGGGGGAGTAAAAACGAATATTTTCCATTCATGAATTGGGCAGGGTTATTCGTAGATCTGTCAAACAAGTACATAGTTAGACTTATCATTATTAATACTATATGTTTCGGTCTATGTTTGAAAGTATATAAAATGTGTGTATAGTTATAGCACGAGAAACGTGATTCGTGCTTTAATACTCAACTAGCTCAATCCACGTGGCTGCTACTGTGGAATCTCGCGAGTTTTCACGATTTAAATCTAGTTTTTAGTTACGTTCTACACGGCGGTGTTCTGATGACACAAATGTAAGTTGGCGTATTTGAAGTGTAAAATAATTAAGTCCTTGGATTGTGAATTAAATCACACAATTGCTCTACACTCAGCAGCGGAGCAGAAGATATGAAACCATTTCGAACCTAAGACTGCCTAGGCTGGCGAGAAATCATTAGAAAACGCTATTTCTCACTAGTAATGCTCATTACGTGAATTTCTCGTGTGTTTGAGAGTGATGATTATTTCATTATCATAATTATTAGGTGTGACGCGAAGATCTGCAAAAGGGAAGGGATATCCTAATACAGGCTTCATCGTAGTCACGTGCTAATGCAACAATTAGCGAGACGTCCTAAATAAACAACTCTCCCGGTGCCTCCTGAACCACCCTAAACAACATTAACTCTTTCACAGCATCGTTTATAGACAAACGACTCTCCTAGTGTCTCCTGAACCACCCTAAACAACATTAACTCTTTCCTTTCACAGCATCGTTTATAGACAAACGACTCTCCTAGTGTCTCCTGAACCACCCGTAACAACATTAACTCTTTCACAGCATCGTTTATAGACAAATAACTCTCTCAGTGTCTCCTGAACCACCCGTAACAACATTAACTCTTTCACAGCATCGTTTATAAACAAACAACTCTCCCAAACAAGCTGTATATTCCTGTAACAATTTTTGTATAACCTACTTTCCACTTAAAGCTCTAATGAAGAAACAAGCTGTATATTCTTATAACAATTTTTGTATAGCCTACTTTCCACTTGAAGGACTAATGAAGAAACAAGCTGTATATTACTATAACAATTTTTGTATAGCCTACTTTCCACTTAAAGCTCTAATGAAGAAACAAGCTGTATAGTCCTATAACAATTTTTGTATAGCCTACTTTCCACTTGAAGCTCTAATGAAGAAACAAGCTGTATATTCCTGTAACAATTTTTGTATAGCCTACTTTCCACTTAAAGCTCTAATGAAGAAACAAGCTGTATAGTCCTATAACAATTTTTATGTAGCCTACTTTCCACTTGAAGCTCTAATGAAGAAACAAGCTGTATATTCCTATAACATTTTTTGTGTAGCCTACTTTCTACTTGAAGCTCTAATGAAGAAACAAGCTGTATATTCCTATAACATTTTTTGTGTAGCCTACTTTCTACTTGAAGCTCTAATGAAGAAACAAGCTGTATATTCCTATAACATTTTTTGTATAGCCTACTTTCCACTTGAAGCTCTAATGAAGAAACAAGCTGTATATTCCTATAACAATTTTTGTATAGCCTACTTTCCACTTGA
>NW_013673105.1:22849-24144 GCF_000517525.1 Limulus polyphemus | reverse complement strand
TGTTACAACCTGACAACAATACACACATAGATCATTGCACCGTCTCTTCTAGTCACATATTTGTATGTTATTGTTACAACCTGACAACAATACACACATAGATCATTGCACCGTCTCTTCTAGTCACATTTTTCATTATTTGCACATAGTGAGTCGTTCAAGCAACTATTCTGGTCAGGTTCTTAAATTATTAATTAAAAAATAGGAGCGCAATTTTTGGTGATATTCACGTGAAGGAATACTTTAAAACTAAGTGCTCTAATTCACACCGTGGTGAGCATGACTCTTACAAAGCATGTGCCTCTGAAAATGATGACTTTTCAGCAACACGGAGCTTAATTTCCTGGTAGTGAAAGTCGTTTTAAAGGTGTACGTACCGTATTTTCAGTCGGTACGAGACGTATCATATTTATTCGTCACACAACGGTTCTTGCGTATAGTGATCAGCCAGTTGGAGTTGTTTTGTGGCGAAGCCTAAAAACACCTCTAACTCTAACTTTGTAAATACCGCTAAGCTGTGACACATTTCCTTATAAAGTAAAAAGCTGTTTGTGAATTAAACGGAATCAAAAGCCGCAACAAAATATGAAAAGGAAACACTCGCTAAAAACACCTCTAGTGGAAACACTCGATAAAAACACCTCTCGTGGAAACACTCGATAAAAACACCTCTCGTGGAAACACTCGCTAAAAACACCTCTCGTGGAAACACTCGCTAAAAACACCTCTGGTGGAAACACTCCCTAAAAACACCTCTGGTGGAAACACTCCCTAAAAACACCTCTGGTGGAAACACTCCCTAAAAACACCTCTGGTGGAAACACTCGCTAAAAACACCTCTGGTGGAAACACTCGCTAAAAACACCTCTGGTGGAAACACTCCCTAAAAACACCTCTGGTGGAAACACTCGATAAAAACACCTCTAGTGGAAACATCTTTCTTGTTTTTCCTTCTCTCTTTCCCTTCTCTCCACCGATAATACATTCAACCGTTCTCTCACTCTTCTCTTGATTTTTCTTATTTACTCATTTTATACATTAACCATATTTATTTTTCATTGGTTTAAATTCATATATACATGCACTGTTTTGTGTCCATTTTTAAAACTTCTTGTTACCCCTCTCAACGTGTGTAGCTTCTTCATGTTCTTGTCAACGACTGAAGTTTTTGTTCACTCCTGTCAACGTTTGAAGCTTCTGTCCACTAATGTCATCGTTTAAAGCTTCTGTCCACTAATGTCATCGTTTAAAGCTTCTGTCCACTAATGTCATCGTTTAAAGCTTCTATCCACTAA
>NW_013673105.1:17488-22102 GCF_000517525.1 Limulus polyphemus | reverse complement strand
TTAAAGCTTCTGTCCACTAATGTCAACGTTTAAAGCTTCTGTCCACTAATGTCAACGTTTAAAGCTTCTGTCCACTAATGTCATCGTTTAAAGCTTCTGTCCATTTTGTCAACGTCTAAAGCTTCTGTCCACTACTGCAACGTTTGAAGCTTCTGCCCATTTTGTCAACGTTTGAAGCTTCTGTCCACTACTGTCAACGTCTAAATCTTGTGGTCATAACTGTAACCACCAAAATCTTATATATTTTTCATAAGTTAGACTTTTAGTTCATCATTTCGTTGGTGTTTGGCTGAGTTCGCTTTTCACCCTTCCTAATTGACATGTTGGCCACCCTCGTCTCCTCCTATGTGAGTTACTTGTAGGTATCAGTAGATTAATGATCCGTAAATAAAGGCAGTGTCTGTATTGCTTCTAGAAATTGTTTATTAATACGTTGACATATATTTCAATACGAATACGTCAATCTTGCCACAAGTATCCTAAGATTGGCCACGTTGTGAAGTTCCCAAATACTTGAGAAATACGGTGTCGGGTACATATGATTCAAATCTGTTTAGCATTAATAGAATTGCTTGTGGGATCGCGAATGGAGAAGAAAGTCGTCATTCAATAATTAACGTACCAAGAAATGCTAAGCTACGACTTCAACAAAGTTTCGTGTGTCATCAACTTAATTAGTCTGTTGCTATACACGAGCGTAAAACATTAAAGTAATCGCTGTTATTAACATCGAAAAATTGTGTTCTTCTAGACGGGTGGTACAAACTACCGTAGGAGAAGCGCATTGTGATTGGCTGGCAGATATCACGTGACCACGAACTAATTCTTTGTCCCCTGCCGTCCATACTTAAATGTGGTACGAACAGGCTTCCCTTCCAAGAAAAAAAGAAGTATACAAGCAATTCATCTACTCGAGAAATATGTATGTGCATGGATATGACCAGTATACATGAAATATTACAGAGAAGAAACATTTTCAACATATTTATATTACCTCTTTGATTTTTTTGTTTCGCTTATCTTTCCCTGTTAGTTTAATAAACCTAGTTAGTTATTAGGCATACTATAGAGTCGGTAAAAAAAAAATCAATGATACAGTACTTCGAACTGATATCTACAGTAAATATTTAAAACAAGTAATTTGTTTTATTTTTTGTACTTATGAACGACAAACTTGTCTGTTAGGCTTGCACATGGTCCTAGCCTAATTTAAGATAATACCTACATGTATATAAAACTAGTGTTGGCTATAGTTAATTTAAAATGCCGTTATTACGTTATTACTTATAAACGGGCCCGGCATGGCCAGGTGGTTAGTGCGCTCGACTCGCAATCTGAGGGTCGCGGATTCGAATCCCCGTCACACCAAACATGCTCGCACTTTCAGCCGTGAGGGCGTTATAGTGTTTTGGTCAATCCCACTATTCGTTGGTGAAAGAGTAGCCCAAGAGTTGGTGGTGGGTGGTGATGACTAGCTGCCTTCCCTCTAGTCTTACACTGCTAAATTAGGGACGGCTAGCGCAGATAGCCCTCGTGTATCTTTGCGCGAAATTCAAAACAAACAAACAAATACTTATAAATATTATAATGCATTGTTTCGTCAGTTAGATACACTCGCTGCTTTCTGCCGTAATCCCAACCAATATTGCCTCACGAAGTTCGACCAGCTCAGGATATCCTTTAATAAATATATGAAGCTAACAGTGTATAATAATGAAAATATAATTAATAATTATTACAAATAAAACAAGTAGCATATGACAAACTAAATCTTAGATTGTTACACAATTAGCACAAAGGTAACGTTTCTGTTAACAGGTAACACATCTTTCAGCTCTTGACATTTCTATTAACAAGTAACACATCTTTCAGCTCTTGACATTTCTCTTAACAAGTAACACATCTTCCAGTTCTTGACAGTTCTGTTAACAGGTAACACATCTTTCAGCTCTTGGCATTTCTATTAACAAGTAACACATCTTTCAGTTCTTGACATTTCTGTTAACAAGTAACACATCTTTCAGCTCTTTACATTTCTGTTAACAGGTAACACAAAGGTAACGTTTCTGTTAACAAGTAACACATCTTTCAGTTCTTGACATTTCTGTTAACAAGTAACACATCTTTCAGCTCTTGACATTTCTGTTAACAGGTAACACATCTTTCAGCTCTTGACATTTCTATTAACAAGTAACACATCTTTCAGTTCTTGACATTTCTATTAACAGGTAATACATCTTTCAGCTCTTGGCATTTCTGTTAACAAGTAACACATCTTTCAGTTCTTGACATTTCTATTAACAGGTAATAACACATCTTTCAGCTCTTTACATTTCTGTTAACAGGTAACACAAAGGTAACGTTTCTGTTAACAAGTAACACATCTTTCTGTTCTTGACAGTTCTGTTAACAGGTAACACATCTTTCAGCTCTTGACATTTCTATTAATAAGTAACACATCTTTCAGTTCTTGACATTTCTGTTAACAAGTAACACATCTTTCAGTTCTTGACATTTCTGTTAACAAGTAACACATCTTCCAGTTCTTGACAGTTCTGTTAACAAGTAACACATCTTTCTGTTCTTGACAGTTCTGTTAACAAGTAACACATCTTTCAGTTCTTGACATTTCTATTAACAGGTAATAACACATCTTTCAGCTCTTTACATTTCTGTTAACAGGTAACACAAAGGTAACGTTTCTGTTAACAAGTAACACATCTTTCAGTTCTTGACATTTCTGTTAACAAGTAACACATCTTTCAGTTCTTGACATTTCTGTTAACAAGTAACACATCTTCCAGTTCTTGACAGTTCTGTTAACAGGTAACACATCTTTCAGCTCTTGGCATTTCTGTTAACAAGTAACACATCTTTCAGTTCTTGAAATTTCTGTTAACAAGTAATACATCTTTCTGTTCTTGACATTTCTGTTAACAGGTAACACATCTTTCTGTTTTTGACATTTCTGTTAACAGGTAACACATCTTTCTGTTCTTGACATTTCTGTTAACAGGTAATAACACATCCTTCATCTAATGACGATTCTTTTAACAGGTAACACATCTTTCTGTTCTTGACATTTCTGTTAACAGTTAGTAGATTTTGTCTTTTCGTCAACTGGTTATATATATTTTATTTTACTGGTAATACAACTTTCCGTATTATGTAAAGGTTTTATTTTGAACATTTACGTTTTTAATTTTATTTTACAGGCCCTTAAGGATAAATTCGTTCCATATTTTCTGGTTTACGTAGAAGCTCCAAAGAGCTCTCCTTCAGGTCCGAATTCAACTTAACAATTTAATTTATTATAACATCACATGCTTTCTTGACGATCCTTTAACGTTAACAATGGAAAGAGAAAACAAGTAACAGTACTTCATTAAACTGAGTCCGCGAATAAAAGGGTTAGCATAAAAAAAAAATACATACATGAATTCAGTAACAGTGCAATCAAAGGCAATACTGGAATTTTCTACAACGCTTTGTTGTTTAAATATATCTTTTGCTACATCTACAGAAAGAAACTCAGGTCTGGTTTATACTCCGAGGTGACAATAAAATCAGAAATTCAAACCAGCATAAATAATGCTTTCTCTTTTTTCTTATTAAATCTTAATACACAATTATAAAATAGATAATAATCAAGCTAGCGATGAGTGTACTAATCACCATCAGTTTAAGAAGTATCTTGAGGTGTAAAATGTGCTTACAATGAACGTGATCTTTGAAATCATTTAATTTTTCTGTTATTAAGTTGTCTTGCGAATAGCAGAATAATTTATTCCATTCCGGATTCTTAAAGATTTAAAAGTTTCTGAATGAATACTAACTAAATTGGACTTTTATTCTGGAATATATTATAACGAATTATACATTCTATTGATCATGTTTGGATTTGTCTTCTGGAATAAACATGACATGATCTCACCTTAAGGAATTCCACATTCTTCCGACTGTGCCCCCCCCCCTGGTGGCTCAGCGATAAGTCTGCAGGCTTTCGACGCTAAAATTCGGATTTCGATACCAGTGGTGGGCAGAGCACAAATATTCCCGACTGTATTGATTTGATTTTCTTGTATGACGATTTAGTTCTTAGGTCACTCTGGAATTTTCTTCTGTAGGAAACGATAACATTAATCAAGCCACAAAATAATTCAACATCAAACTGGAATAGCTGGGACAATGATTTAAGCATGTGAAATTTCATGTTCGATATCATAGTTGTTCTTTCATATCAGCTGAACAGTAAAAACATTCTGCAAACGAAAGGATGTAGATTGGAATGTTTTTGATATCTGTTGAATAAAACCTTGAATTTGAGAAAAAAAAATATGTAAAATATATCTGATTCCGGAAAAAAAACCTTTTGTAACCAAACCTTTAAATACTAACTCCCACCTTAACCACAGAATATGATCTTGTAACCAAACCTTTAAATACTAACTCCCACCTTAACCACAGAATATGATCTTGTAACCAAACCTTTAAATACTAACTCCCACCTTAACCACAAAATATGATCTTGTAACCAAACCTTTAAATACTAACTCCCACCTTACCCACAAAATATGATCTTGTAACCAAACCTTTAAATACTAACTCCCACCT
>NW_013673105.1:14444-16406 GCF_000517525.1 Limulus polyphemus | reverse complement strand
AAAAATATGATCTTCTAACCAAACCTTTAAATACTAACTCCCACCTTACCCAAAAAAATATGATCTTGTAACCAAACCTTTAAATACTAACTCCCACCTTAACCACAAAATATGATCTTGTAACCAAACCTTTAAATACTAACTCCCACCTTAACCAGAAAGGATAATCTTGTAACCATTATTTCTACTGGTTACAACAAAACTTCAGTTGATAATTGGATACAATGTCTTATAGACAACTCTGCATGTGACTGAATGAACTGTTTGCAAACACTTCTTTGTGTGACGTCACACTGTTAGATTTCAGTTCGGATCTCCATCTTAACGAATGCATTGTTAACTGCAAGGAGAATTGTTTGTTTGTTTAGAATTTAGCGCAAAGCTACACGAGGGCTGTCTGCGCTAGCCATCCCTAATTTAGCAGTGAAAAACTAGAGGGAAGGCAACTAATCATCACCACCCACCGCCAACTCTGGGGCTACTCTTTTACCAACGAATAGTGGGATTGACCTGCCATTATAACGCCCCCACGGCTGAAAGGGCGAGTATATTTGGTGAACGGTAGACTGCGAATCGAGCGGCCTAACCACCTGGCGGGAAATTGTTAATAATATTTGCCTGTTATAAGTAGTTGCTCAATATAGTGGAAATTTGTTTATTTAATTATCTAATTGCCACATTTATAGATAAACAACTCTTTAAATCCAGATTTATTGTTACATACACAATAAAACAGAAGACATGTTTAAATATATCATTACTTACCTGAGAATGGAAAATAATAAACTTCGTGGTCGAACGAAACTCACACACGGTTAGTATAACACGTGACTTCGGAATTGGGTGATATTAGTCACACGTGACTTGGGAATTTCTAGGTTAAAACAATGTTTCTATAGTGTGTTACATACATGTGCCCATGGCAGAAAAATAGCTGAACTATTTATACGTTCCGATAACTGCGAAACATGAAATAGTCACATTGCGATGTTTCTCAGATACTTTAGACAGCATTATATCAGTTGTTTTGTAACCAAGATGTTACATTTCATACTTTGTAACCGCCATTTTATATCAGATACTTTATAATGTTCATGGTATCTTTGTAACCACGGTGTTACAACGATTACCTTATGACCACGACGTGACAACGATAACCTTATAACCACGGTGTTACAACGATAACCTTATAACCACGATGTTACAAAGAACGATAACCTTATAACCACGATGTTACAAAAAACGATAAATTTGTAACATCGTGGTTATAACGATTACCTTATAACCACGATGTTACAAAGAACGATAACCATCGTTCTTTGTAACATCGTGGTTATAAAAGGTTGTAACATCGTGGTTATAAAGAACGATAACCTTATAGCCACGGTGTTAAAACGATTACCTTATAACCACGATGTTACAAAGAACGATAACCTTATAACCAGTGTATTATATCGTTTACCTTGCAACCTTGATGTTATATTTGCTACCTTTTAACCTCGGTGTTATATACTTGAGCTAACCGTATCTCTAAATCAACAGTAATGATTTAAACCTGAACTAGCCATCTCTCTACTTAACGATTGTTATTTAAACCTGAATCACATACATCTGTATTTCACGGTAATGGTTTAAACCTGAAACAAATATATCTTTAGTTAACAGTAATGGTTTAAACCTGAATCAGATATATCTGTACTTCACAGTAATGGTTTAAACCTGAAACAAATATATCTGTACTTCACAGTAATGGTTTAAACCTGAAACAAATATATCTGTACTTCACAGTAATGGTTTAAACCTGAAACAAATATATCTGTACTTCACAGTAATGGTTTAAACCTGAATCAGATATATCTTTAGTTAACAGTAATGGTTTAAACCTGAAACAAATATATCTTTAGTTAACAGTAATGGTTTAAACCTGAAACAAATATATCTTTAGTTAACAGTAATGTTTTA
>NW_013673105.1:10141-13570 GCF_000517525.1 Limulus polyphemus | reverse complement strand
TAGTTAGCAGTAATGGTTTAAACCTAAATCAGATATATCTTTAGTTAGCAGTAATGGTTTAAACCTAAATCAGATATATCTTTAGTTAACAGTAATGGTTTAAACCTAAATCAGATATATCTTTAGTTAACAGTAATGGTTTAAACCTAAATCAGATATATCTTTAGTTAACAGTAATGGTTTAAACCTGAATCAGATATACCAGAACTTCACAGTAATGGTTTAAACCTGAATCAGATATACCAGTATACTTTTCTAACTTATCTTAAATTGATTTTCCATTTACTTTTTATTCTTACGAACTTGAAATCAAAATGAAGCTAAGTACATAGATTTTTAAAAAGTAATACGGACAGTTAACAACGTTAACGTCAATAAATCAACATACCAGAAAATCAATGATTAGAATGAATTGAATCATAAATAGGGTTAACTTTGCTGTTAGCAGTAATATGTAGTTGGGTTACGGTCTCTGTTAACAAGACTTTCTGTCGTAATATGCGCTTATTTAGTAGGGTTACAGTGGATATTAACAGTATTTTCTATTGTAAGGTGTACTTATTTAGTTGGGTTACAGTCACTAATAACAATAGTTTCTATTGTAAGGTGTACTTATTTAGTTGGGTTACAGTTGCTATTAACAGTATTTTTTGTTGTAATTTGTACATATTTAGTTGGGTTACAGTCGTTGTTAACAATAGTTTCTGTTGTAGCGTGTACTTATTTAGTTGGGTTACAGTGGCTATTAACAGTATTTTCTATTGTAAGGTGTACTTATTTAGTTGGGTTACAGTCACTAATAACAATAGTTTCTATTGTAGCGTGTACTTATTTAGTTGGGTTACAGTCGTTGTTAACAATAGTTTCTATTGTAGCGTGTACTTATTTAGTTGGGTTACAGTCGTTGTTAACAATAGTTTCGGTTTCAATGTATACTTATTTAGTTGGGTTATAGTCAGTTGCTATTAACAGTATTTTTTGTTGTAATTTGTACATATTTAGTTGGGTTACAGTCGCTGTTAACAGTAGTTTCTGTTGTAATGTGTAAGTGTTTAATTTGGGTTACCTTACCCCTTTCTTTACAGAGAGTACCCTTACACCTTGTTTGATGTTACTTTACACCTTTCTTTACACAGAGTAACCTTACACCTTGTTTTGATGCTACCTTACCCCTTTCTTTACACAGAGTACCCCTACATCTTGTTTTGATGTTACCTTACCCCTTTCTTTACACAGAGTACCCCTACATCTTGTTTTGATGTTACCTTACACCTTTCTTTACACAGAGTACCCTTACACCTTGTTTTGATGTTACTTTACACCTTTCTTTACACAGAGTACCCTTACACCTTGTTTTGATGCTACCTTACACCTTTCTTTACACAGAGTACCCTTACACCTTGTTTTACACAGAGTAACCTTATATATTGTTTTGATGCTACCTTACACCTTTCTTTACACAGAGTACCCTTACACATTGTTTTGATGCTACCTCACACCTTTCTTTACACAGAGTACCCTTACATCTTGTTTTGATGCTACCTTACACCTTTCTTTACACAGAGTACCCTTACACCTTGTTTTGATGCTACCTTACAGTTTTTCAATGTACGATTGTGAATATTGTTCCAAATGTCCTGTATTGTTTCTCAGAATTTAGCCAAGTGTTTGGTAGTTTTGTGACTATCTCATATTTTATATAAGTCCATATATCCTCAATAATGTTCATATCGTGCAGGACCAGTCATGGTTGTGACTGTTCCATCATCCTCTTTACTATCAAGATATCGTTTCACTACATTTCCTGTATGTTTACGATCATTATTTTACAGGAAAAGGAATATCCGAATGCTGACTCGTGTTCTGGATGAATAAGAATCTACCTGTAGTTAGCAGTCAGGGTGCCATCAATTTGATGTAGATTTCCAAACTGGTACTGGTTCTCCACCATGCAAACCTTATACTTTGACTGTGATATCATTCTCCTCTCCAGCATTGTCGATGATTGTTGCTGAATACTCGAAACTTGAATTCATCAGTAAAATAATACATGCCCCAGGATTTTCTCATTTTACCGTTTATGACCGATGCCTATTTCAACCTTTTGATTTGGGATAAAACTCACGCCTCTTTGTTACAGCAAGGCATTGTTCTTGATCGTCTTCTATATCGTAAAGAACATACCCTGAGTTACTTGACATCATTTTTGGAAAGTTTAGGTTTTCTACCTCGACTACTTATATTATTATCAGTGCCCGTTTCACGTATCTCTTACATCCAGCTCCTACTTATATTATTATCAGTGTCCATTTCACGTATCTCTTACATCCAGCTCCTACTTATATTATTATCAGTGCCCGTTTCACGTATCTCTTACATCCAGCTCCTACTTATATTATTATCAGTGCCCGTTTCACGTATCTCTTACATCCAGCTCCTACTTATATTATTATCAGTGCCCGTTTCACGTATCTCTTACATCCAGCTCCTACTTATATTATTATTATATTATATTATTATCAGTGTCCGTTTCACGTATCTCTTACATCCAGCTCGTACTTATATTATTATCAGTGTCCCGTTTCACTTATCTCTTACATCCAGCTCCTACTTATATTATTATCAGTGCCCGTTTCACTTATCTCTTACATCCAGCTCCTACTTATATTATTATCAGTGCCCGTTTCACGTATCTCTTACATCCAGCTCCCACTTATATTATTATCAGTGCCCGTTTCACGTATCTCTTACATCCAGCTCCTACTGAAACATGGATTTTTGCCACTATTTTTCGTTCTACATGCTTTCAAACAACATTATAGTCCTTAAAACTATGACAGAACTTAAACTGCTACTACTGCTACTGGACATAGTATGACACTTTTAACTTTTATAAGCTTTATACTGACGTGACACTTTCTGATTGGCTGGATGACAACCACCAATCACAGTGTAAACTGTCAACTCTGGCTATAACCTGATGCAGTTGATTTTAACATGATAAGAGGGTGGCATTCCTGTACTATCTGCTTTGTATGTCCATTTTCTTCATGCTCTCCAGAATATTTCTAATTTTCAATGTTATATATATATATATATGTATGTGTTGTTTATTTTAAGGAAAGTGGTGTGTTATGATCAACTGAAACGATCTATTGTCCTTTCTTACCATGTAGCCCCACCCCATAGTATACCCGACCCCCTCACATTTCATGCCTAACTGAAATAAATAAATTTTGCGAAATCAAGCTTGGCCAACAAAGAGGCAGAAAAATGCAGTCGAGACAGTCAAACGTCATAAAATGAATTCGTGACGTATTCATATGATAATTATTGGTAAAAATCAGTTATATTAACAACTTCTAATATATAGAAAAGCCAGTGCGTTTTGGTAACACTACGTTCCAACAATGGCTATTATGTCATGTT
>NW_013673105.1:0-9410 GCF_000517525.1 Limulus polyphemus | reverse complement strand
GGTTAACCTCACGGTAAAGTAGTCGGTTTCTGGGTAACCCAAAGTTAAAGTAGACAACTTATGGTTAACCTCACGGTAAAGTAATCGGTTTTTTGGTAACCCAAAGTTAACGTAGGCAACTTATGGTTAACCTCACGGTAAAGTAGTCGGTTTCTGGGTAACCCAAAGTTAAAGTAGACAACTTATGGTTAATCTCACGGTAAAGTAGTCGGTTTCTGGGTAACCCAAAGTTAAAGTAAACAACTTATGGTTAACCTCACGGTAAAGTATGCGGCGTTTATGTTACCTCATAGGCAAATAACTGTTTACCACCAATAAAGTAGTTAAGTAATTATGTTTGGTGAGAAACAAGTAAAGCCATTACGTAGTTCTTGTTGTATTTTAATTATTCTATGTTTAACTCTGGACTCGTAAACAATCTCTACTTTCGAGCTAACTGTTCAACACCTCGTTCACTTTATGTTGGAAATTCACTACCACTGCTATCGTCACGATCATTTGTTGGAGTCACTGTTCTCTCTGAATTTAAACAGTCCCAAATGAAGTAGCCACTTAAAGCAAAGTTTGTTTTTTATAGTTTTCAACACAGTTTCCCAACACTAGGTCTGTATTTAACTACTTACTACTTCTTCTGGACAAGCGAAATCGCCACCAGTGGCACAGCGGTATGTCTGTGGACTTACAACGCTAGAAACTGGGTTTCGATACCCGTGGTGGGCAGAGTACAAATAGTCTATTGCGTCGCTTTGTGCTCAGCTACAAACAAACCAGTGAAATAACGGTCATAATTAAATGTTTTTGATGGAGTTCGCACTAAACAGAACTTATGTTGAAATCCAGATAAAGAAAAATGTAAGAGACAAAGTTGTTGTTTAAGGCTCATAACGTAGGTAAATTAATATGTAGAATTATACACGGACTTTTATCTACGTTAAAATACTTTTATTTGCGAGCTTGTGGTCCTCTTACCGTAGTCTTCATCGGGCAACAATGTACAGTACATTGTTGCCCGATGAAGGCTCCGGTAAGAGGGCCGAAAGCTCGCAAATAAAAGTATTTTAACGAAGAGAAAAGTCCGTGTATAATTCTACATAAAGAGTCAAAGTTGTTCTTTTTTATGTTTTTATTTTTGTCTGTTTTGTTTTAACTACAAGTATTGGTCATATTATCGTTCAGTTCACAAAAAATAAAAAAAACTAAGTGTTTTGTTTGGTCAGAAAATAATATAAAACCTTAAATGTTTTGTTTCGTCAAACAAAATTTCGAAAAGAAGGCGCTTTTAAGATTATACAATCGTGCTTAAACTCACCTAAAGGTAGAACTGTTTATCGACTGGGGTCTTCAAATTTCGACAAAGTTTAGCTGACTGAGTGTATGTAGGACCACGTGAGCTCTGAGCTTATATAGCGAAAGTAAGCGCGTGAATATATTGTATTGAAAGTGACATGCTAGCGTGTGTCTACTCTAAAAGTCAAGATCACCTGAGAGAACCATCTCCATGGAAACGTTACGAAACATAAACCTGGTTTGGACTGGTTGGTTTAGTTTTCTCCAACTGAGTCCGCTACCTGGTACGAATGTCATAGCATACATCTAGATAGTTGGTTTATTTTTCCAGAGCCTTTTTTTAATTTTATTTTCGTAAACAATAGTGAATGATTGCGTCTTTTCCATTGTTTAATATATTCTCTTCAGAATGTAAACAAAACATTTCGCTGTAAACTGAGTTAATATTCACGATATACAAAACTAATTAGTTACATTTTCAGAATTCATACATCCATGATGTTATTGCACCATCACAGTGGAATTTTTTCCCGGTTGCAGACGATTCTCTTCGACATACTTGGTGTTGTAATAATTATGGACGATGTAACATTTATGCATTTTGTTGCTTAATAAAACAGCTAAGACGTTGTACAACTGTTGTACCATCGAACTGAGTTTAAAACTCACTTTGATTCATCGACAAAGGAGTTAAAACTTTGTACAACTCTTTTATATAGAAGATCAAGCGAAATCAAGCTTGACCGACAAACAGGCAGAAAAGTGCAGTCGAGGCAGTCAAATCAGTAAATTCCTTTGTGAGCCAATCAAAATTAAGATCATTCATGAAATGAATTTGTGGCGTATTCATAAAATAATTATTTGTAAAAATCAGTTAGATTAGCAACTTCTAATATATAGAAAAGCCAGAGCGTTTTGATAACACTACGTTCCAACAATGGCTTTTATGTCATGTTGCTTAGCAACAAAAGTATAACCTTTGTTGTTAGTCTATGTACCAAAAGTATAAAATGAAATGTTTAGACAGTAAAACTGGAAAAATATTTGTTGATTCCTTAATTTAGATTTTTCGTTAATTAAATAGATATTCAAAATGTTGGTGATATAAGAGAAAATAGCTTAATTCAGAAACGATTTAAGTTTAAAATTTAAACGATATTTTTACTTTCATGATAAATTTTATGCACTTGGCTCTAGGCTAGGTGATCCCACACTATGTCATTACTTTAGGCTTATTATACCAACACTCACTACACTGATAAGGTCTCACGGCACCCTTGCACCCCTATCACTAAAATCGTAATGGCAGACACTAGACAGTAATCTAACTACTCTATCTGAATAAATGCGTTTTGACTTTTATGACTTCTCCTATTTCGGGAAATCAAGCGTAACGTGACACACACTGGCTTTTGTATAGGTTAGATATATGTTAGAGGTCGCCACTGTTTAACAAAACTCGTTTGAATAATCAAAACATCAGATTTGTTTTTCTTGACATTAATAGACTCTTCCTAAATTTCTGCCTTAGTCCACAACGGTAAGTCAGTGGGCTTGTAACGCTAAAAACTGAGTTTTGATAGTCACCGTAGGCAGAGCACAGATAGCCCGTTGTGTAATTTTTTGCTTTTCTACAAACAAGCAAAGCCTTAGTCATCTGCGAACTACTGTATTAAAAATAAACGAAAACGACAGAAATACGTAGAATATTAAAGAATTATAAGAAATCATATAACACGTGCTCACCAGTGGCACAGCGGTACGTCTGCGGACGCTAGAAACCGGATTTCGATATCCGTGGTGGGCAGAGCACAGATAACCCATTATGTAGCTTTGTGCTTAACTACAAAAAACAAACATATAACACAAAGTTTCAACGAAATTCCCATTTTTAAATAGTGTAGTTGAATAGTACGTATAATCTGTTTTATTGAATACAAATAACTCACTTCCGTGACAATCACGACAAAACATTTTTCTGACAGTTAGTCCTATGTTTCTCAAAAATATACAGGCGTAGCTTATTCAAATAACTAACCTAGTTTAGATTAATTGATTTAAATACACGTTTAGATAAACACATTGATTGACAGACTTAGAATTAATAGTGGTCAAAACTGTCTATTTCCTCTAAAAAAAAACGAAGCGCCACGTGGTTACATAATATCAAATTTTATCTTCAGAGTAATATTTGTAAAGTTCGATTTACTGAGACTAACAGACATATGTTTGTGTTTATAATTTTAAAAAGGAGCAGATATCATACACAATCCAATGGAATGCAGTTTGTGGACTTAAAAGTGTTTAAATATTTAATAAATCAATGTCTTTAAAATAGAAGAAACAAAAGTAACGCACTAAATGAACTGGTATGGCCTGGTGTTTAGGACACTCGACTCGCGGGATCGAAACCCGTCACCGAATATGTCCGCCATTTCAGCCGTGTGACAGTCAATCCTAATTTTCCGTGATAAAAAAGTAGCCCAAGAGTTGGCGGTGGGTGATATAGACAATCCATTTTCCAAGTAGTCTGTTACTTTAGAATTAAGGAAGACTATCGCTGATAGTCCTCGAGTAGCTTGGCTCTAAATTTGATAAGCGAAATATTTAAAGGGAAGCGCTGAATATTGTAATGTTTAATGTTTACTCCGCGAAGCGATAGAACAAATGATTGTTGATCATATCTCCGATTAAAGTTTTTAAAAAATGCGTACAGCGCCGCCACATGGAGAAACCAGTTGTTGGGCGATTCAAATGGTTACTTTAACTGGAAAGAACAGGATCATGGTTTGTTTCACTCACTTGTTAAACAACGACAAAGAGGGAAGAAATCAGGTTAAAAGGACGTGACATCTGGACGTGTAGGTAGGGTTGTCTTCTCAGCTTCAGACGCCTCGGATTCTCAATACCAGATATTTAAAAAAAAATGGATTCAAGTACGGCAAAATAAAGTTCAAGATAAACTAATTATAATAACCTCTTTATACGCAAAGCTTAGATAATATTCAATATAACAAAACTAAGGCGAATACTTTACACGCAAACCGTAAATATAATGTTCAAGACAGCATAATAATAATAACAAAAAACTAAGACGAAAAGCTTGATGAGTGTTTCATACACAAAAACAACTTTAAGTGAGGCTTGTTGGTTGTAGATAAACATTGAGAAACTAGTCGCTTCTGTTTATTATGAACAGTTTTAATCTGCCTTGTAAGAATAGCTGTTGTCCACCGCTCCTCACAAATTCACTTTATCCCTTCGGTTCCAGAGTTAAAAAGAAGAGTCTGAAACGTTTCTTGGAGGGTCTTTGTACAAGAGGCACACGTCCCCTCCCTCCCCTGAGGATAAGTAACAGTTAATGCACGTGGGGGATGTCCCTGTACGGTGTAACCCGGAAAACGTTCTATTTTTCTTGAATTGAGGAACAACTGGCTCGCCCTTCTCTAAAAAACAATCTGTTCGTCTACATAGAAATGGTGAGTATTGGGCCATTCTCGTTAACTTCCTTTCTCTTTAGTTTAAAGATATAAAACGTGTGAAACTAAGTGTACCTTATTCTCACTTAAATTAGATAATTATCTACGCCGGTAGTTGTTCTTTAAACCGGTTTATGGCCAGATGAGAGAAAAACAAACACTAAGGTATATATATAACAGCATAACTTACCTTCTGCCATTCGGGTCTAAATAAACTGTTCATTCTGATCAGTTCCAAAGCTGCCATCTAGTGGAACAAATTAGAACTATTATCAAAAGAATGTGGAAGAAGTGAATTAGAGAAAGAAACCACTCAACAGCCTTATGGTATAGGGAATTTTAAGATAGTAATGACATATAGTCCTTTGAATATTTCCAAGTTTTTGTTTTACAAGATAAAATTCATTCGGCTTACGATGATCTAAAGGAAACATAATTACAAATTGAAAAAATGGAGGCAAATTTTGCTACTAAATGTTTTTCTTGTCGAAAACTTTCAACAATAATATCCTGTATGTAACATGTTATGAGGAAAGAAAATAAAAACCTGAATGTAACACGTTAAGAGGAAAGACGAAATTGAGAGTCTGGTCGTAACTGAAGGAAGGAGAGGTTAACTTATGTCAAGATTCCATCCAAGGTTAACTTATGTCCAGAGTCCATCCAAGGTTAACTTATGTCAAGAGTCCATCCAAGGTTAACTTATGTCCAGAGTCCATCCAAGGTTAACTTATGTCAAGAGCCCATCCAGATGGATGAATATATCGACATTATAAATTAGTTGTGCCTCCAGGAAAAAAGATGTGTAAGCAGCTCAGTATTAGGAATGTTTATAACCGGACTTCTCTGATCCAGCTCCGTGTGGATGTGAAGTCCAACACATTCTTCAGTACTTCACTTCATCTATTAACTTGTAAATGAAGCTTTACTACAGGCTACGGACCATAGGCCAAAATAATTGTTTTTTAAAGGCATGTAAGGAATATCTAAACATAACAATATGGGTGTGAATATTAACACAAAATGTTACAGTAGAAGCCTTGTGTAGTTATTAGAACACACGTTATTAATGTTACAGTACTAGCCTTGTCTAGTTATTGGAACACACGTTATCAATGTTACAGAAGTAGCCTTGTCTAGTTATTGGAACACACGTCATTAATGTTACAGTAGTAGCCTTGTCTAGTTATTGGAACACACGTTATTAATGTTACAGTAGTAGCCTTGTCTAGTTATTGGAACACACGTTATTAATGTTACAGTAGTAGCCTTGTCTAGTTATTGGAACACACGTTATTAATGTTACAGTAGTAGCCTTGTCTAGTTATTGGAACACACGTTATTAATGTTACAGTAGTAGCTTTGTCTAGTTATTGGAACACACGTTATTAATGTTACAGTAGTAGCCTTGTCTAGTTATTGGAACACACGTTATTAATGTTACAGTAGTAGCCTTGTTTAGTTATCGAACGACACGTTATTAATCTTACAGTAGAAGCCTTGTTTAGTTATCGAACCACACGTTATTAATCTTACAGTAGTAGCCTTGTCTAAAGTAACACTGTTAATTTTTTAACATTGTTTTGGTTTTCTAATAGTGTCTACCCACAATACACATACAAATGCTTCATTCCTGTAGATAAATGATCTTACTTCCAGGTAACAATCTCAGTTCTGTAGATAAATACTCTTACTTCCAGGTAACAGTCTCAATTCTGTAGATAAATACTCTTACTTCCAGGTAACAGTCTCAATTCTGTACATAAATACTCTTACTTCCAGGTAACAGTCTCAGTTCTGTAGATAAATACTCTTACTTCCAGGTAACAGTCTCAATTCTGTAGATAAATACTCTTACTTCCAGGTAACAGTCTCAATTCTGTAGATAAATGCTCTTATTTCCAGGTAACAGTCTCAGTTCTGTAGATAACTGCTCTTACTTCCAGGTAACAATCTCAGTTCTGTAGATAAATACTCTTACTTCCAGGTAACAGTCTCAGTTCTGTAGATAAATGCTCTTACTTCCAGGTAACAGTCTCAATTCTGTAGATAAATGCTCTTACTTCCAGGTAACAGTCTCAGTTCTGTAGATAAATTCTCTTACTTCCAGGTAACAGTCTAAACATGGAATTATTTTTGTTTTTTCTTCAATTGATGAGTTACTAACAAATAATTTATTCGTATATAACGTAACAAAATAATTTTTTTCGAATTATTTAAGAAATTAAAAGAAATATTTCCGCCATATTTTCATAATGCGTGCATTGGAAGGTCAACCTTCATATTTTGAATGATAAGGACGACTCTGACGTTTTTGGACTTTATTCTCTCATTTTCTTTATTCTCTCACGGTTTGTCTGTTTACTAACAATTTAGAGTTATGTTTTCTTCCCTTGATAGAACAAGGATTGGTTAATGTTTAGTGACTTAGAAATATTGAATGTGTGACTCTTCCTTAATGAACACGGATATTTAATAACCTTCTACAGTTGCCACGCCCCTGTGGGGAAGCGTCGCCTCTTCCGATTTTTGTTGAAGAACTTTTTAAACTGTTTTACGTGTAATGATAGTAGAGTGTCTTGTATGAAAGTGTTAACTTACTGGGTGAAATCTGACTTGAAACTCGGAAAGTGAAAGCAGCACGTGACGCCACGAGATTAATGTCTACGTGAGTTCCACAAACAGAGTTTACAAGGTGTGGATTTAGGGCAAAGTTATCTAACTCTGCAGAAATTAAATGGACTGTTCTGACTCGTAAATTTTGAGCAGGAAACTCGGTATTGTACTACAAAAAACGAAAAAGGCTTGACGCATTTTAGTTTCGTTTAAAACAGGAGGATAGAAATACTCATTTTTAACGATTTATTTTTTCTGCACAGCCGACATTAGCAGAACACGGAACGCTTGTCAATTTTTTGATCATCATATATATTTAGAAAGTTTCTGAGGACTAGCTTTCATTATTACAACTGACGAATCACCAGACAGATAGATAACCAGACAGGTGTGTAAACGAACATAGGAATGGTGGACGAATACAGATAATTTTGTAACTAGCGTAATACACATATTGTTCTATTTCCTATCAAACAATATGATGTGAACTTCATATTATATAATATCATAATGAGTTTTAGTGCAGTTTGTCGAAATATCCAGATGCTTCAAATGACATCATTAGCATAGTATAAATATGCTAAGTAGCCACCTTCTAATAAAAATTAAATGAACTCGTGGGAATAACATGTGGCTTGTTTGAATCTTATTGTTTATTACTGATGTCCACTTATTCTGGATTAGTAGCCCTTAACTAAATACCCTTAACTACATTAAAGATTCCTTCCACCGAAAACACACGTGTAAAAACAAAAGAATAAAACGGACAAAACCAACTGTAAGAATCTTGCAGTTCAATATTGAAATTTACTGAGCCGAACCTTTAGTTTTCCTTGTCTGACCTTTACTGAACCGATCCTTTAGTTTTCCTTGTCTGACCTTTACTGAACCGATCCTTTAGTTTTCCTTGTCTGTTGTGTGTCTACTAATCCAAACCGTATATTCTGTTTCCACCATTCTAAACAGTGCGTTATCAGTGTGCTAAACCAAACCGTATATTCTGTTTCCACCATTCTAAACAATGCGTTATCAGTGTTCTAAACCAAACTGTACAGTCTATATTTACCAATCTAGACAGCGTTTTATCAGTGTGCTAAACCAAACCGTATATTCTATATATACCACTCTAGACAGCGTTTTATCAGTGTGCTAAACCAAACTGTACAGTCTATATTTACCAATCTAGACAGCGTTTTATCAGTGTGCTAAACCAAACTGTACAGTCTATATTTACCAATCTAGACAGCGTTTTATCAGTGTGCTAAACCAAACTGTACAGTCTATATTTACCAATCTAGACAGCGTTTTATCAGTGTGCTAAACCAAACCGTATATTCTGTTTCCACCACTCTCAACAGTGCGTTATCAGTGTTCTAAATCGTTCTAGTTTGTTTGTTTTTCTCTACCAAATTTCAAATGTCAAAGCTTTCTACTGCCATGCAGTGAGCGCACTGACTCTGTAAAGGCTCGGAGCGCTCCAGTATCAACCAGGTGTATTAGGGCAGGTGTTATAAAGGCAAAGACAAGAGAGTTTAAGTAATCTCCATAGATTATAATAATAGCTAGCTTTAGAGTACTCTCGGGCTGTATAGAAGATAATTAGTTCTTTTTCACCAACTTCTATAATAAAGGTTTTTTTATACAAGTATCATCAACCGTTTGTTAATCGATAAGAAAAATTGTTGTATTGTAATAAAATACCAAGGAAACACACAGTCTAAATACTTCGTATCGGTTCTGTCTGTCCGTAAAGTATGATACACATGCTCAGAGTTTTTATCTAAATACAAATCAAACTTCTGTAGCCAAACCCTCACTTAACATCTTCGTAGTCTTATCTAAATACTAATCAAACTTCTGTAGCCAAACCCTCACTTAACATCTTCGTAGTCTTATCTAAATACTAATCAAACTTCTGTAGCCAAACCCTCACTTAACATCTTCGTAGTCTTATCTAAATACTAATCAAACTTCTGTAGCCAAACCCTCACTTAACATCTTCGTAGTCTTATCTAAATACTAATCAAA
>NW_013673104.1:36463-41086 GCF_000517525.1 Limulus polyphemus | reverse complement strand
AATCCAGTGAAATATTAACAAATATAACAACACTTACTCCAACGTTTAGGTTTTTTTTCTTAGCGAGTACGAAATAAGTACGTTTAATTGCAGAAGTCAAGCAGGGGTTAAAACTTTTTACTTTAGTAAAGTATAACAATCTGATCATGTGTTAGGTACTGGGCCTGTAATACGTTAGCATCATCAGTGTTGTATACTTGTCCATGAAATCATGTTGTTACGACAGCGGGGGTCACGTGACGCTAGTAACACGTCATATTCTCGAAGGTTCATGAAGCCTCGAGCGTTTACTAGATTTCGGTATTCTTGTATATATAAAACCAGTAAGAAGTGACGGCAACAATGTAATGTGTAATTGAATAGCAGACAGAAATAGATACGGACAGTTGAGTCAAGCGCGTGAGTCGTTCGTTGCGAATTATAGCGTTTGTTATAGCGTGGCTGTGGAAAGTAAGTGTATTGCAAAGTTGTATTCAGAAAGAATAAACCAGTTTTATTTAAGAAAGGACTTGTATCGCCAAAGCTTCATCGGAAAGAAATTTTCCGGAAAATTAACTAACGACCAGAGACGTAACAATATTTAGTACTTACTTGATTATGTCGACCACAGGTTGAACTGAAAGATTTGTGCACATTAAAGTTTAACTCTAATCTGTGCACCTGTTGTGTTTTTATTTCGACTGTGCTGGTTGTGTCCTGACAAAATTGTTGGATTAACGGCTTGTCTTTATACGTTCGATACCAGGTGGGGTACGCATATTACATCATGTTCGTAGTTTAAGGTTTTTGTTTCTTACGACACTCATTATAAAGAAATTACCAAAACAAATTCGGTGAAATCGCTCATTTGCTGTGTAAAATACATAGGGGGCCACAACAATGATTAGTGGGATTGATTACAGTATTATTGTAAAATACATATGTGGCGACAACAGTGATTAGTGGGATTGGTAAAAATACCAATAATATTGAAAACAATCCCACTAATCACTGTTGTCGCCACATATGTATTTTACAACAATACTGTACTCAATCCCACTAATCACTGTTATCACCACATATGTATTTTACAACAATACTGTAATCAATCCCACTAATCACTGTTGTCGCCACATATGTATTTTACAACAATACTGTAATCAATCCCACTAATCACTGTTATCACCACATATGTATTTTACAACAATACTGTAATTTTTAAATTTTTTCTATGTGATTCACAGTAACTAGAAATCCCGTAACCAACAAAGCCATGGATCTACAGGCAGTTTATATATAAATAGTTTAAAAAAAACGTGTTTTAAGAAACTAATGGGGTCTATAAAACACATCGGCGAATATCGGGTTAAATTCAGAGTTGGTCTCAGCAAATACGAGACCCCAAGTAGCAGAGTAATCAAATCATCCAGTGCTTTACTAGTTTTCGCGCTAATATAAGATTTAGAGAAATAATTTATTTAAAAAAATAATTAAGGTTCAAGTGGATGCATCAATGTTATTTTATCAGATGACACAACTTCGATAGCAATGTATATATAACTTGGAACAAAACCTCCCTATACTTTTTATTCTTCATTGTTAAACTGGAACTAGGCCTCTACTTTTTGGAACTTAAGGCTGGCATTGTTAAACTGGAACTAGGCCTCTACTTTTTGGACTTAAGGCTGGCATTGTTAAACTGGAACTAGGCCTCTGCTTTTTTGGACTTAAGGCTGGCATTGTTAAACTGGAACTAGGCCTCTACTTTTTGGACTTAAGGCTGGCATTGTTAAACTGGAACTAGGCCTCTGCTTTTTGAACTTAAGGCTGGCATTGTTAAACTGGAACAAGGCCTCTACTTTTGGGTTAATGCTGACATTGTTAACTTGGAGCCAGGCACGGACTCTATAAACAACTGAATGACAGTGATAAAGATATGGAAGCTTTTACATATTAACAGCTATTATTAACCAAAAATTGTTTTGAAATTTATTTTAACTTAGTACACTTGTTAAAAAAGTAACAAACATTGGGGTTTTAATCCTACTATAATTCAATTTCACTTTTTGTTTCAGGAAATTCTAGAAAATATATAGAACGGTATGCCAATCTAAACATACACGCTTCTTCTACTTCATTTGATGCCCATTAGAAGTGGACCAAGAATGAGACATGAAAATCCAATATAACTCCGTGAGCGTTGCCCCCCGGTGGCACAGCGGTATGTCTGCAGACTTACAATGCTAGAAACCGGGTTTCGATACCCGTGGTTGGCAGAGCACAGATAGCCCACTGTGTAGCTTTGTGCTTAATTACGAACAAACATCAACTGTATGTTGTCATCTGTCTGATCATTTTGGTCTTCTATAATTTTGGTGATACGAAAAAGGTTTTACATGGTCATCAACCAAACGAACTATGTTAATAACAATAGATGGACATCATCTCGGGTATAAGCGACAAAAGTGGTCATTATTAGTAAGTTTCGTCCAATTCCATTTTCTTTTTTATTTAGTGCAAATATGATTTCTGTACAACGGCACCTAGCTGTGTATGAGTGCAACACTTGAAGAATAAAATGTTTTTGTACCTCCCCCTAGTGGTTCAACGATAAGCTTCGAGACTTATAGAACTAAAACTTAGGGATCGATACCCGTGGTGAGTGCAGTGCAGGTAGCCCATTGTGTAGTGGCTTTTCGCTTAACAACATGCAAACAAAGTTTTTTTTCTTAATCTAGTTTTAATAATATTATCGCTTACTCTTCTTAACTGAATTTTACTCAGTCGCACACACACACACAAACATGAAACCGAACTGGACTGCCTGGATTACGAAATTAAAAACCGAATTGCATTACCTGAATTAAGAAAGTAAAAACCGAACTGGACTTTCTGTATTAAGAAAGTGTGTTTGAAGATAACACAAAGCTACGCAATGGGCTATTTGTGCTCTGCCCACCACGAGTATCGAAACCCGGTTTCTAGCGTTGTAAGTCCGCAGACATACCGCTGTACCACTGGGGGGGGCATTAAGAAAGTAAAAACCGAACTGGACTACCTGGATTAAGAAAGTAAATCCCATTTGGATGAACAAAGGTTTGTGTTCATGGTTAATGAGAATTTAAAAAAATGTTTTAAAAAAAAGAGCGGGAATACATCCAATTCTGAGAACAAAAACAAAAAAAGCAATGCTCAATAAATGCTACAAATTTTTAATCTTGAAATATGTATTTCTTCGGAAAATCAAAAATCCAGTTACTTTCAGTACAGAAAAAAATATGCGACATACTAACATGGAGCTAACTGTCAAATAGACGGTCGCGCCGCAGGCTCTGAAGGAAATGAGGGGGTTCGGAGGTTTCTTTATATCCCTTCAAGCGGAATATTCTTGATTCCATACTTGGAGAAAATGGGGATAAAGCGAGAGTTGAAATGAAGATTGGCAGATGGCCTGATGGACTGGGGGTGTCAGAAGCCGGCTTCCTACTGAGCACCATCACTCGTGCTCTCTGCCGATGTTCTCAAATTCAATTTACGATTGTAGGCGAAACGTAATGGACTTGCAGCGTCGAGTAGGAGAAGCACGTAAGGCATGGAGTCCCATGTGCGGTCTAAGTGCTGTAGAATAGAGAATTCGTCAACCTTTCATTGCTGTGCCAATTGGATTTAGTGATAGAAAAAAAGCCGCTACTCTATCATAAAATTGCCTTTACCTTGCATATGAATAGACAGAAGAACAAAGAACAAGTTAGGTTGTGACATCCTGAGGCCTGATCGAGTCACGAGACGTGCATGGTCTGACAGAAACTATTTTGAGATTAAACCGAATCATAGCTGTTGCTTTTTTTATTTCTATACTTGTACATAAACAGCGAATGGTGAAAAAAAACGATGAATTCTTAAGTGTAGACAACCAAAGAAGAGACCTGAGGCTTCTAGCTTGTTTTTTTTTTTTGTTTAATTTCGTGCAAATCTACACGAGGGCTATCTGCACTAGCCGTCCCTAATTTAGCAGGGTAAGACTAGAGGGAAGGCAGCTAGTCATTACCATCCACCGCCAACTCTTGGGCTACGTCTTTACCAACGAATAGTGGGATTGATCATCACATTATAACGCACCCACGGCTGAAAGAGCGAGCATGTTCGATGGGACGGGGATTAGAACCCGCGGATTGTGAGTCGAGCATCCTAACCACCTGGCCATGCCGAGTCGACTTCTAGCTACATGATGCGCTACGAAGTTCAGGTGATTTCTCAGTCTAGATTTAATTTTTTGTGATGTTCTCGAATTGACTACGTTAGACAATAAAATATGAGCTGCATAAACCCATAAAATATGTACAACTACTGAATTTTTGTGTACATAATTAAATTTTAATTGCGCATTTCCAACCTCTTTTTTTTTTGGTCTGGTCGAATACGTACTGATATGATCAATCTAAAAAGTGATAAAATTTTCAAAAGTCCACTTAAAATAAAAATTATTAATTTATAATAAATTACTGAAGATGACTATGTTATGAAATAATTATTTCATGCGAACTTGTCATCTCTAAATGAATACATGTGTATTGTTACTAATTTTTTTGTTTTTGAATTTCGCGCAAAGCTACATGAAGGCTATCTGCGCTAGCCGTCCCTAAT